>NW_010360036.1:496370-504336 GCF_000414095.1 Morus notabilis | reverse complement strand
ATTTGCAAAATGATGAAGATGAGGAAAAAGGTGATTTTCCCATATAATCTAAATCATTAGTTTCCCCCCTTTTTTTCAAGAGATTATGATTGTGCCCATTTGGTTTTTTTTTTTTTTGTGTGTATTGTGCGCTATTGTCAAAGAATACTGCTAAATACATTCCATTAAAAGAGAGTATCATCTCAGACGTGATAAAGTAAAATAATTGAGTGTCACATTTGTGTGTGACCATGTCACCAATAGTAATAAATAGAATTTTTCATTGTCTAATCATTGATATGGTATTGAACGCACTTGTTGATTGTGAGTTTTAAGCTGGAAGGGAAGTTTAATATTTCTGCTTGATACTTCTTTTTTCATGTCTTGTTATCATGTAATTTTCCTGTTGTTTCTTTCTTTTCTTCTGCAGAAGCCACAAAGAAGAAAAAGAAGAAAAACAAAAACAAGTGAGGACTCTTCTTTTTAAGTGGGGGAAAAAAAAGTGGATGACTTTGATCTGAAAGTTGTTATTTCTCTTCATATGTTCAGGAAGAAGAAAGCCCCGTCAGAGCAGACTAGTCCACCATCTACGCTTCAACAGACTGATCCGCCGTCTATTCCTGTTAATGAGCTTTTCACTTCTGGGGAGTTTCCTGAAGGGGAAATCCAAAACTACAAAGATGAGTAAGTGATGAACTATTTTTTATGTAGCAATTTACTATAAGACATGTTTCCTTTATTTGACTCTTTGGAAGGTTGAAAACTTCGGTTTTCAATTGTCTTAAGTGGGAAACGAACAGATAATTGATAAAATTCTAGTTATCTAATGAACCGCAGCAAACTTAATCTCCGTCATCATAAATGACGATTTAGTATTCTTTTTCCAGTTTTCTCTTTAATTAAATCTCTCAACTCTCTCCCCCTGCCCCGTCTCCCGCTTGATTTTACTCTTTCTTTTCAATTTATCATTAAAAGTTTGTCTTCTGAACCAGTAACTTGTGGAGGACTACCTCTGAAGAGAAGAGGGACTTGGAGCGTCTTGAAAAACCAATATATAACTCAGTTCGCCGAGCAGCAGAAGTTCATCGTCAGGTTTCTTTTTCTTTTTTCAAAAAAAAAAAAAAAAAAAAAATTCATAATGTGAACGAATTGAATCTTAAAGGGGAAAAAGGAAAATGAATTTGTAATGGGGAAAGTGGGAGATGGATTTTACTGTAGGATCTGTTACTAGGGAGATGAATTTTAATGTGGGATTGTTTATTGGTTTTCAGGTTAGGAAATATATCAGAAGCATCTTGAAGCCTGGAATGTTAATGACTGATTTATGTGAGACATTGGAGAACACAGTCCGCAAGTTAATAGCCGAAAATGGTTTGGAAGCAGGCATTGCTTTTCCGACAGGATGCTCTTTGAATTGGTGAATGTTTTGAGCTTGGCATTTGATATTCTAATTGTTTTAGTTCTGTTCAACTATACTCAAAAGTCTCTTTCATTGGTAGGGTTGCTGCTCACTGGACTCCAAACACAGGAGATAAGACTGTGCTTCAATATGATGACGTGATGAAGTTGGACTTTGGAACTCATATTGATGGTAATCCTAGCTGTACTTTCTTTTCTTTTTTTCTCCTTTTTTTTTTTTTTTTTTTGGTTAAAGAAAAAATTCTTTTTCCTTTTCTTTTGGGGTCGTATAACGACTGTTAATTTCTTAGGTAGAAGTCTGTTACTTGGTGCTGTTTGTCTCTCTTGGCTGGATTTATCACAGGCGAATTATTGTTTGGTTTACAGGATATATAGTCGACTGTGCTTTTACTGTGGCATTCAACCCTATGTATGATCCATTGCTTGAAGCCTCTCGTGAAGCAACCAATACTGGTATCAAGGTACTGAAACTTTTGTGCATATTAGCTAATTTATCTGATCATAAATGTTAGACAGGACTCTGTTAAAATTTAAGAGTCCTCATAGAGAAACCCAAGGCATCTTCTTTATAATTATAGGCAATAATAGCAGTTTGAAACGTCAACTTAGTATGGAAACTCGCAAGTATCCAGTGTTTAGTCTTTCTTTCCGTTTCCCTCCCACCCTCTCTATATGTACTGTGATTTTGTTGCTTCTAATTATTTAGGAGTCTGGAATCGATGTTCGTCTTTGTGATGTTGGTGCTGCAATCCAAGAGGTCATGGAGTCATATGAGGTTGAAATTAATGGAAAGGTATATCAAGGTATGATATCTACCGATCCTATGATTACCCACTGCTTTTCTCTACACTGTCTGTCTCCTGTAAACATTTTTTCTTTCCACTGACTTGGAACAACAGATTCCTACACTACAATGTTCGTCCTTTTTCTCTTTTTTGGTGAATTAGCTATTTGCACCACTAAATCTACAATCTCTAATGTCTATGGGCATTTAAGTAAGACTCTGGCAAATTTTGGCAGTTAAAAGTATTCGAAACTTGAATGGACATAGCATTGGACGCTACCAAATACATGCTGGAAAGTCTGTTCCTATTGTGAAAGGAGGAGAGCAGACAAAAATGGAAGAGGGTGAATTTTTTGCAATTGAAACTTTTGCATCAACAGGTGAAAGTGCTTTGCATTTAGTGTTCTGGTGAAAAAGTAATGTTGGTCTTTCTTTTTCTCTGGCTAAGAAGAATAGATATGGTCATGTTCAGGGAAAGGATATGTCAGGGAAGATCTAGAATGCAGCCATTACATGAAAAATTTTGATGCCGGCCACATTCCTCTGAGGTTGCCAAGGGCAAAGCAATTGCTCGCAACGATTAACAAGAACTTTTCCACATTGGCCTTCTGTAGACGGTATTTAGACCGTCTAGGGGAAACCAAATATCTTATGGCATTAAAGAATTTGTGCGACACTGGTATAGTCCAGGTAATTCTCACGCGCCCGCCACATATTTTGAACTGGACGGATCTGTATTTTTTTGGGGGAAGGGACGAATTGATATCGATGCATGTGAAATCTTGCTAATTTTTTTTGCCCTGTTTTGCCAGCCCTATCCTCCCCTTTGTGATGTTAAGGGAAGCTACGTATCTCAGTTTGAACACACCATCTTACTGCGGCCAACATGCAAAGAGGTCATTTCCAGAGGTGATGACTACTGAGATGGAAGGACTTAAATTTTGTTGCTAGTGCATGGCGGCTGTACTATACTGAAAAATGAAGGGGAACAAAAAAAGATATGAACTTATTTATGCTTCAAATTTTCTACCTTATTTTTATGTTTGTTTCTTTCTTATTCAGTTCTATTGGACCGAATACTTGTACTACTCGTATGCTCTTTCTGTATTTAACATATGCTGATTAGAAGAGTTTAGAGGGATTCGAACACATTGACCTCTTTGTTCCTTTTCATCATTTTTTGTCTTGTTTATTTAGCCAAAAAGAAAGAAAAGCATAGAAATATTCCATCTTCTGAACTCATAGGCTATCGTTTGCCGTCTCGCCAAAATGATGACGTACTGCTCTTTTGAGCTAAGCTGCATGCGTTTAGGATTCCTTGCAAAGTTAGGCATAGCAGTATATTTTGTTCTTTCGTTGAGAGTGCCATTTTTCAATGGTAGAGAATGATGAGTGAAAAAAAGCGAATCGTCTCATAAGCCTACAAAGGTTTCGGAGGGTTTAGAATATTTGTAGTCAATTGTTCGAGTAAGAAATGGTTCATAAGGTTTTTTTTTTTTTTTTTTTTTTTTTTTTTTTTTTTTTTTTTTTTTTTTTCCTGTAATTTTATATTATCGGTCCATTCTAGCTTTAGATAGCTTGAGTTCTAAAAACAATCATGCCAACTGTGGTCATTCCTGTGACGGGCGGTTGGATTTGCTGTTTTCAGACGACCATGTGCAACATGCATGGTGTATTACATTTTAAGCTTAATGAAATTTCCTCTCTTTTTATCATGTCAATGGGGTATAAGGGATTTTTCATAAAAAGAAAAAAAGATATTCATATAATATTTCTAATCTTCTTTAAACCAACATGGTTTATTTTCGTTGTTAATGTTGTTTAAAAAAAAAAAAAAAAAAAAAAAAAAAAAAATTTTTTTTTTTTAATTTTTTTTAAAAAAAAAAAAAAAAAAAAAAAAAACAGAATGCACAAAAGTATCTATTTCTATCATCTATCTATTGCATTACGACTGACATTTTTGGTGAGAGTGTACGAAACGGTTGGTACATTTTTCTCCCCATATTTTTCCTCTCTTTTTTTCTTATCTTTGTTTTTTCTTGCCGATTTATTCTTCAGGAGTTTCTCCGAAAGGATGAGAAAAAATAAACTGTTGGTATTTCTCTATCTTTCAGCCATTAGATCTATATCAGAAACTCTTTGTTTTGTATATTTTTTTAATATGATGTGATTTTAACCAGATCTAATGGTTAAAAAATGACACTATTGCCAGGGAGACCCATTAAGAAAGTCCATTATTCTTTATTCTCAAATCTTTTTTTAGGAGTCTTTACAGTGAAGTGAGCTGTTTTGCTCCACCGATGAGGACTATTTTTATCGTTGGATTAATTTTTCATTAATCATATATGCAGTAAGAATAGTTTTTATGTGGCGTGCTGTAAATTTTTAATATGGATCTACACATATCAAAATATATATTTTTAAAATAACATTTTGAGCTCCCATTTTTTATCTATTTACATTTTGATCCTGAATAGGTACTTGTTCACACTACTTTGGATTGGAGTAGAAATTCAAGGTGAATTTAGCCATGAAGGGTTGTCTTGTATTGAACTCGTATGAGAAAATGTGGATATAGAATATGGCTTCAGAATCTAGAAAAAAAAAAAAAAGCAGCCATGAGTTGTTGCAGAATATATAGGCTTTCATTTGTAACATAATTGGAAACTTGGTCTTCCTAGAGCGAGAGTTGGGTCTATGCGAGTTTTATACGTAAATTAGACGAATCGAGTGTATTCTTTATATATATATATATACACACACATATATATTTACATATATTAAGTATAAAAGTTCTTCGTATGTGTTTTGTAATATGATTCTGCAGGATTGAAGGATGCCAATTCATACTCAAATATTTTGCAGCTAATCAGGATCAGTATGATAGTTTCATTTCACTGATCAACAAAAGAGAAATAAGAATCAAGTTGAAAAACATAAATAAATAAATAACTTATTCTAAGTCAATAGTACATTACACACCCATTATAAATAAGAATAAATAAAAGAAAGAAAGAAAGAAAGAAAGAAAACACATATAAGCTCTAGATAGGTGAAGGATGAGCAGGAACTCGTGTTGGCCAAGCAGGATGCACAAGCGGGAAGGTACTAAATCGCTCAAGTGAATTTACAGCTACAACCACCATCTCGGTAGTCTTTTCCCCTTCACATGACCATACAGGTCGGTAGACACCTACATTTATAGGTTCTCGAAGCTTATCGACCTTTTCATACATGTCTTCCATAATCTTATACTGGAAAACATATTTGTCCCATATCATAAAGACCACATTCCTGTTGATTGGATGAACAGCAAGCCCAACCATCCTCTTAGTACCGGGAGGCCTTTTCAAGTTTATCTCGTGAACTAAAACCCACCAAGTTGAATGATTCAATTCCCAAACTTTCAGAACAAAGCCCTCCTCATTTGTGTTGAAAATTTGCAACAGCTGCAGCTCTCCACATACAGCTCCCAAGTGTACTTTGCCATAGGAATTTTGCCATCCACGCACACAGTCATCAGGAAAGTCGATGACTCTACATTGATCATTGAACAAATCGAATGCAAACATTCTTTTAGATGAACGATTATCTTCAAGCCAATATAGAATTCCATTGCATGTAACAACATCAACGTAGTGGATAGCCCTGAGCACTTTGTCTTTTGGACATGATAAGACTGATTGGCTCCATTTTCCTGATTTAGAACAAAAGATTGACACCCGAAACTTATAATCCTCAGCATCTGTACCAAGCGAAAATTTATTCATTAGTACCACCTTGTATTGGTATTGAGCATTGATAGAGAATCCAACTTGTGATTTGCTACTGTCGGGGATGCATACTAATGCAAACCCACTTCGACGGCCTATAGGAGCCTCAGGGAGCTTAAACCACTGCTTCGTAAGCGGATTACAAATGTAGTAATCTCTGATATCACATCCACCAGGTGCCACAAGCAATAAGTCATCAAACGAGGCCCTTATAACCATAGGTGAAGGCATGAAGTCCAAATAACTAGCTGCTGCCTTTCCATGGAGAAACTTTGATTCCTCAGAGAATAGCTTACAAAATGTCTGAACACGTTGCATGTCAAACGCAACGTCGTCAGCTCTTCGGAATAAGATAGTGTAGGGTCTTGAGTAGCGATCTTGCTGATCATGATGGTGGCGAATGAAATTTGGAATAAATTTAGGTTGTGAAATCAAAGAATGCCAACGCTTACAAATAGAGCCAAACAGAATAGCAGATCGACAATTGGGAAGTCTAAGAAATATCTCAAGCAAGACGTCCTCATGAGCATTTTTCAAAAAATTGGATACTACAAGAAACAATAAGAAGAATTAGTTAGATTGCACACCTGAAAAAAGTATTCAACTCATAAACAAAAAATATGAGAAGGAGTTTCTACTTTCTAGATGTTTAACTTATAGACGAGATATACACAAACAACGACAACACGTCATCTACAAACAGAAACAAGAAGTCGGTAAGGAAAATCATGACATTACAAATTACTCTTTTGGAACTACAAGAGTCATATACAAATGATGTAACAAACAAATAGTAAGAAAGTAATCATATTAACATATTAATTTTGAGAACACACAAACAGAGTCTCAAGTAACATGTGTCAAAAGAGATTCGACATGGTCATTAATGCACACGATTACCTAGTTCAACATCGGGACATTCGTTGGAAGAAAAATCAGCTCCAACCTTAACCTTACGGTTTTTCCTCATCTTTCTCTCTTTGCGTTTGATGTTCGCCTTTTTCTTTCCCTGTCAAAAACATAAATATATTTACATATATAACAAAAACAATGAATTTTTTTATTTTATGGCATGATCTCGTAACAGTTCAGATAGATGAAACGTAAGTTTGAGACTAAACGATTTCTCTCAATACAAAAAGACGCACACTTTAAAATTTCCAACTCGTATTTTTTTTATATATATTTTGGGAGAGGGACAACTCATAAGTTTTAGGAATTAAAGGAAAAAAGATCGAAATTTCTTTTAAAGAACTCCATTTAAGCCAAAAAAAAAAATAGAAGCTTTTACAAAAGACTCAAAACTTTGAAATTTTCACATACAAAAGGCTCAAAACTTTGAAATTTTCAACTCGGATGTTTTAGAATTAAAGGACAAACATCAAACATTTAAAAAAAAAAAAAAGCTTTGAAGCCGAAAAAAAATTGAAGCTTTTATTTTCTGAGCAAAAGGAGTGGAACTTTGTATGACATAATGTCGAAGAACCTTCGGAACAAAGAGATCAAGCATATAACTTTGAGATCTGATGCATAAAAATTCTCAGAATGAAGAAAATAATCAATAAAACGAACTCGATTCATTATTAAGCGAAAAAATAGAAGGGAAATAAAACCTTAATCAAGATAGAGCGAGCCTCAACCTTTTTCACCATAACCGCATACCAAAAGTGCCTTTTGGCTTAGTTTGGTAGTGCTGTAAAAAATTAATTTTAGTTATGTTGAAAAAAAAAATAATTATTATAAAAATTAGTTGAGTATTTAATAAATTATAATTATAATAGCTGTATTAGTTCTAAAATAAGTGTAATAGCGTTTGATAAATTATGAGATTAAATTACTGTGAATAATTAAAAATTACGATTATGTTATATTATACTATAATATAATATATATTTATTATTATATTTAATATAATACAAAAAAATTATTATTATATAATATATTACATAATTATGATATAAAATATAATAATATTATTAAAATAATAAATGAAATAATTAAAATTTACGAT
>NW_010360036.1:494456-495927 GCF_000414095.1 Morus notabilis | reverse complement strand
ATTATAATATTATTATAATATCATATTATATGATAAAATAATAATATTAGTGTTATTAATATAATTATGATATTATTTGTTACAATATTACTATTATATTATATTATATTATATTATATTATAATACAAGTCTGAATTTTAGATTAGAAAGATTGTAAATTTTAAATTTTATTAGGAGTATTATGGATATTATCAAAGTTTCATTAATTGTACTATACTGATTCCCGCACAATCTAAAAGCTAAAGTTGTCTTTAGGCTGATTCTGATTTTGACTGTAAATTCTTAAAAAAATATTCAAAAATCACTTTTGAGGAGATTTACCAAACACAGCTTCTGCTACAAGCAGAAATTGATTTTGGAGGGGAAAAGCAATATCAAACTAGGCCTTTGACCTAGTGATTTGAGGCAACAAAATCACAAGCACAATCGACTGGATTCAAGGAGAGCTAAGAGATCTGATTTTGTTTTGTTTTTTTGTTTTGTTTTTTTTTTTTATGACAGAAGAATAGGAGAGATATGATGGCCTTTGATATGAATGATTAGCCTTATATATAACTGCTTTAGAAGTTTGGAGTCTGTGTCTGACAAAACCTCCTCAGACTCGAACTGAAATCTCCATCAAACAAATTTGCTTTCCTCGTATGGGTCGGTGTAAAAGTTTTTGGGTGATTTATCCGATTATTGGTGGCCCAGAGTTTACTGTTTCAGGTCTTATGCGTTTAGGTCCAACTCAAGTATTGCAAGTGAGTGACTTTAGAGAAATCTTGAAAAAAAACAAAAAAAAGTAAATGCTATTCGTTTTGAAAACAATTTAGGTGCGTTCTTTTAGAGTGTGATTTGAGTGTAATTTTTTAGTTAAATTTAAATTATAATTTAAAATTAAACTATAACTTGAGTTTGTGTTTGATTGTATATATTTAAGTTATGATTTGAGATAATAATATTTTTAAGTTTGTATTTAGGGGTATAATAACTTAAGTTGTGAATAGTAGAGTGAGAAAATAACATATATTTTTTATTTGAATTTATTTAGTTTTAAAAAATTTAAAAAAAATCACATAACTTGAGATAGTGTTGATTTGCTCTTCAACATAAAAAAATAAAAATAAAAACGTAAAATAAACAACTCTCTCCTCTCTTCTCTCTCTTCTCGACATTCTCTCCTCTTCTCTCTCTGGCGAGCACAGGTTCGGCAAGTCCATACCCCCGTGCTCTTCTCTTTCTCAGCCAACTTGCTCTCTCTCTTTTCTCTTTCTCTCTTGAATAACTCCCTCTCTCTCTTCTATCTCCGGTGAGCCCAGCCCCAGCCCAGGTCCGGCGAGCCTAGGTTTGGCAAGTCCATCGCGATCCTACCCGGCCCCAAATTGAGCCCCGGCATAGCCCCGTCGCAACCCTGACCCCATCCGTCCCGAGCCGCCCAGCACCAAACCCATCCCCTTTGCGGAACTTCGAAGACCAAGCGTGAGTTAA
>NW_010360036.1:490877-494306 GCF_000414095.1 Morus notabilis | reverse complement strand
GGGATAAACTTGAGAATGGGTGGAAACTTGAGGTTCCGTTCACTTCACCGATTCGAGTTTATAATTTGAGTTTTGCTACAGTATAAAGTTATCAGAAACAGTCACATCTAACTTTTTTGCTACAGTAAAAAGCTCTCACATAAAATTACATCTCAACTCGAATAAGCGAAGTGAGTTTTGTTTACCGAACACACCCTCTTGAGTGGCAAGTTTTACTTGTTCAGTTATATTTTTGAGTTAGAGTGACTTGATTATAGATTTTAAATTGAGTTTAAATTATAACTTGAGTTGAAATTGTAATTTGAATTTATGTTTAGTTGTGTATCTTTAAATTATGATTTATGTTAAGAATTTATTTAAGTTTGTGTTTGAATGAGTTAAAACTTAAATTTATATTTGGAAAATATTTTGATAAAAACTCAATGATGATAAATTTTTTTAATAGTGTATATAGATGAGATTTTATTCGTCTTTTTGTTGTGAACGCATAAAAAAAAGAATAATCTCAATCAGAGTCAAAACGAAAATGTTACGCCGTTTTTAAGAGTAGATAGAATATTATTCATTAACTTGAATTTAAGTTTAAGAACTTAGGTTGAAAGGGAAGCTTGAATTCAGATTTTTACCTCAAACTCAAGTTACAACTCAAATTAAAACTCAAATTTAAACTTAAATTTTACAAAAAAATATAAACTTAAATAAAATTATTATAATTTGAGTCCAATTTTTTTTTAAATTTAAGTGTAAATGAACAATAAATCTTCAGTCGTTTTAGTGGTTTTCAAGACTTAGAAGGAAATATGGCATAAGAAGTCATGTTTTACATATCGCAAATTCTGTAGGGTAAGAACATGCCCGTCAATGAAACCTTTCTTTTGTCCATAAAACTCAAAAAAAGACAACTCAAGTTTCAACTTTATTTAAGTTCACGTTATTTTAAGTTTCAATTTTATTCAATTTTACTCAATTTTATTCAAATTTTAACTTCAACTCAAGTTATAAGTCAAAACTACACTCAAGTTACACTCTAAAAGAACAACCTCTAAATTTCTACAGAATGATAAGTAATTAAGTACATAACCAGCCAAAAACATGTCAGTAAGACTGTTTAGAGGCTATGCAACGTATCTGGCATCTTTGAAGGACAAAGTGCAATGTTTAGTACTTTATCTACCATAGGTATATAGCATGTCAATAAGGTATATATAAGTAATCACCAAAAAAAAAAGGATCAAATTATATAAGAAAGCACGAGTTCTTCACTCATTTCCTCCGCGCTTTCAGGATCAAATTCAAGTCTAGCAAGCCAGTCCCAATACTCCGGTCCAGTTGAAAAATCTTTCTTCATCTCGCTTAGTATTTGTTCTCGCATTTCTTCTGATACTGCCTCCAATATCTCAAAAATTCTCCTTCTTAGATCAAGACTAGAAGGAAGAGCTTCAATTGCTCCAGCATATATCGTTCTCATTGCAATATATGCTTAAGGGGCTGGATTACCTAAAATATGTCATCCAAAATAGGAAGATGGACGCTCTCATCATAGAGACTTTTGGAAAACATATTGAGAAATTATTACAGTGAGTCAATAACATTTACTTTATACCTTGTGACAACATATATTTGGATAGTCTTACAAGTGTGCTTTTCCTTCCAAAAGATCCATGTAGTTGAAGCTTCCATACCATAAACTATTTTATCCATTATTGCCATTGTATTTTTCGTGTATTATATAAGTTGGATGGTAAATTTCATATGGTAAAATCACACAATGTTTCCAATTCAATCTACTGTTTGTGCTTTTACAACTGTAGGGAGAAGTATGTACACCTTTGTGGGCAAATAGATGATGAAAAAGTAGATTCATCAAATATGGCTGATGTGGTGAGTTCACTAGAAGAAGATACAATCCGCAGTCTGCGTACCAGCCCTATCAATGCGTGCTCCAATGACCGAACATCTATTGAAGATTTCGAGATAATAAAACCAATAAGCAGGGGTGCATTTGGACGAGTGTTCATTGCATAAAAAGAACGACTGGAGACTTATTTGCTATAAAGGTGAAATGTCAGAAAATGGTTTGATATAGAGATATGATACTTCTATATTCTTAAGAATTTACAAACACCTTATCTTTTCAATTTATTGGATATAGATGTTGAAATAGGCATGCATAAGCATCCCTAAAATATCGATCTGTGAAATTATGATTTAGTTTCCTTGGAAATCTGGTAATCATATCATGTGTTTTTATCTTATTTTTATATGTAGGTGCTAAAGAAGGCTAATATGATTTGTAAAAATTCAGTTGAAAGCATTTTGGCAGAGCGTAACATCCTTATCTTTGTTCACAACCCGTTTGTGGTAAGCAGTCCCATGAAGTATAACTGTACAACTCCTTCAAACCTATTGTTAAGCCGAATACTTGTACTGATGTTTTATAACCTCATGACATACAAGTCCCCTTTTTCTACTCATTCACATGCAGAGAAAATCTTTATTTGGTTATGCAGTACTTAAATGGTGGAGATCTTTACTCTTTGTTAAGAAGTCTGCGATGTTTAGATGAAGATATGGCCCGTGCATATATTGCAGAAGTTGTAAGGCACACTAACGTCCTTGTCTTTTGTTAGATTCTCATGTACAAGCCTCTGGCAATATAACTTTCCATAAGATTATTATGTGTCCTCCTTTTCTTTTTTTTCTCGATTCTTGCGTTGGAGTATTTGCATTCTTTAATTGTCATTCACAGAGATTTAAAGCCAGATAACTTACTAATAGGTCAAGATGGTCACATCAAGGTTAATATTATGTGGTTTTATTTTTTTCCTATTTTATAATCCCCGCCCAAAACCAAAAAAAGAACAAAAAAAAAAAAAAAAAATCAGAAAATTCCTTTTCGCCTTTCTATATTGTATATATTATGGAGAGTTCCATTCTCACAAATGTCTTAACTGTTTTGTTACAGCTAACATTTAGGCTCTCCAAGGTTGGACTAATTAATAGTACAGACTTGTCAGCCGCCTCGGTGAGTCATACTGGTTTTCTCAGAGACAACGAAGAAAAGACTTAACATTCATCAAAGAGAGAAGACTCAATGTGGATGGTTACGAAATTAGATACTTTTAGGTCAGTTTGGTTAATGGGTTTAAACCAAATATGGTTCATGATACCGAAGGAGACGAAGGACGCCGGAGATGAAGGACGACAGAGAGAGACGTCGCCGGAGATACGGTCGCTCGGTGGCTGTCGTCAGTCGTCGGAGGCCGCCGCCGTCACTACGCCCACGTGAACACCGTCATCAACACCGGCTGAAGGAGATGAGAGAGAGAGAGAGAGAGAGAGAGAGAGAGAGAGAGGGAGAGAGAGAGAGAGATGAAGGAGCACATCTCGTCGTCTCAGGGGCCGACGGCCCCATGCCGCAGACGAAGG
>NW_010360036.1:485119-490825 GCF_000414095.1 Morus notabilis | reverse complement strand
ATTTAATATATTTAATAATATTATTTATTTAATATATTATTATTTAATAAATTATTACATGTTTTTAAAAATTAAACCACAAAATGCAGTTTCAGTTTTTTTTTAAACTGAAATCAATCTCTAAATAAAACTACCAAACACATTTTCAGAAATAATTCAAAAATGAAAATGAAAACGTTTTCATTTCCATTTTCGTACAGAAAACAAAAACGTTTTGGAATCAATTCCAAACGCACCCTATAAATACCCGAACCCCTAAGGGAAATGGACCTTTTTCGCTATTTTTGAGAATTTCTAACTAGAATTTAGAGACAGAAAGTTCTAGTCAGAGAAAGAGATCAATTCTTGAGAAAACTGAGGGAATATTTCTTGAGAATTCAGAGAATCATGTTGTTTTTGGAGTTGAGATAGAATTTGACTCCAACACTTGCTATCAATTTTCCTTATTTTATTGTTTGTTTGTCGTTGCATGCATATTATAATTTTCAAATTAATTCCAATATTATACTTTTTTTATTCTATGAGTTGTAACAAAGTCCTTGTACACTCTACTCATCTATATAGATAGATCAGCAATCAGAAGAAACTGATTGCCGTCGAAGGACTCTTATTGATTAATTATTCTTACAAGTACATCCTTATAATTAAGTACACATAATAATTAATTAGCAAGTGAGATTGGATCCAGGATCAACACCAAGCTGATTACAGTAGGCAGTGTAATAGTTGGCGCGGGCTTGAACTTTGTCAGGCTCTTTGCCGTCACATTCCACATCACCATTTATCTTTCTAGTGGTTGCTCCCAACCCTTGGCTCATCACTGAGTGAACATTCTCCATCCAGAACCACACCGCCGTCTTGAACGACACCGTGGCGTCTGTGGCCACAGTTTCCGGCGAGTTCAGCCCGTCGAAGCCGATGGCATTCCCAGCTGCTCCGTAGTTGTAGTTCCACGTCAGCTGGAGGGGCCCACGGCCGTAGTATTTCTTGTTTTGGTTGCATGGATAGTCTGTTCTTGTCTCATCACAGTAGTCCTGACTTGCACCGTCTGTCTCTTCTATATGGCACAAAACTTCACAAATATATTGAAGTCACATGCATTAGTCTGCACTGTATATATAACCTTTCTCCAATATGGAATAGGCATTATCATTGTCGCTGATTTGGTGTTATAATTATGCAAAGATGCAAACTAAAAGTTATAGCTAGCATATATATAAACTATACAAGTGCTATATTAATTTATGGTATAATATCATGAGTATAATACCATAAATTAATCATGACGTGAAGTTTATACCAAAGAAATTATCATTTTGATGTAACATGATATTTTAATTTACATGAAATGTTAATTGACGTGATAAGATTGATGATTAAAAGGAATGATAGAAATAAAGATAAATAAGATAAAAGAGTCAAATCCACGACGTGAAACAGCTGTCTATTTCAATTTCTTGCACTAGTTATACATTTGAAATTAGGGTATTATACGTATGCAAAGTTGTGGTGTATATGTTTTGAAAGGTTGCACATATAAATGGAATAAGGTTGGGTTAAAGGATCTTACATCCAGTCTCATGGGAGACGTGAGCAAAGAAAGCTGCAATCTCGCGTTTAGACTCATCGGCGGAACCGCTACCGAATTGAGGGTAGGCGTTGGCAGCGTTGAGAAAAGCGTCTCGGGTGAAGAAGCTCTTGCCTGGACAGTCACCAGTGGCCTTGTTGAGTATGCCACTGAAGAATTCTGGTGTCACAATGTCACCCACATTGTTTGATGAGGTTGGTGTGGCATAGCATGGTCCACTTTGGCACCCGTCGCCGCAGTAGTCGTCGCCGGTGCCGCAGTAGCCATATTTGCTGCAGCACTGGTCAGAGCTGCACCCACAATTTTGAGCCATCACATAATTTTTGGGAAGAGCCCCGACAAGGATTGTTCCCAACACAATGAGGGTCATTAGTGTTTTGCTTGGATTGGGAGAGGCCATTTTGTGGTAGATATTAATTGGTGAAGATGGGGAAAAAAAATGTGTATTTGGATGAGATATGAAGGTTTAGGAATTGGGTTATTTATAGTGAACAAACTGAAACGTTTGTGTGTGAAATGGCATCATCATAGCTTTGGAAAATGGAAGATTTTTTCTAGAGGGCTAGTTGGGCAAGAGACTCTTGACTTTGACTTAGTCCAAGAAAATTATAAGTAGATATCTTCTCCAAAATGTGTGTCTGCAGATGTTTCCAAATTCTTGTAATTTTCTTCCATCTAGCTTCAAATACTACTATATTGATGGATACAATTTTGAACTGATCCTTAATTAATCAAATTCCGTTAAGATTCTATATATATATATTTTTATCTGATAAGATTTGATATAATCTGATAGTAAAAAATGTATATATAATATTGCCATTTTTTCCACACACGCCACATAATTCTTCCGGGGGGAAGAGATGGCTGAACTTTCCAAGAAAAATTGTAAGAAGCCGAAGCTTCTGGGAGACGTTTAATTTGGGCAAGGGAAGTAGGGAACCTTTAGAAGTCATTATGAAATTCGATTCTTTGTTAAAAGTTGCGTAGATTATGCCTTAAATTACGCCAAGAAGTGGTTCTTGTTGATTATCTCATGGTCAAACATCAATATTCAACAGCATAGTACATCAGTTAACACCCAATAAATATATACCCAACCTTTTACCTGTCGTTGGCGGGTGGCGGGTGGCGATAATTCTCAGATGACGGGTTCATGCGGAGATGAGAATAAAGATTGAGAATGAAGGCAGAGATGAGGACAAAATCTTGTCTCTAAATTATAGCGGGATAGGGATGGAAAAGTATTTTTCATCCCGAATATACATAAATTATACATATATAAATAATATATGTAATATTAAATTTTCAAACAAAATTAGTGTTTTGAGGGCTTTATTATTAAGTTTGATTTGCAAATAGTGTTTTGTGTAGAACCTAATTTTTTTTTTTTTAAATTTAATTTACACTTATTTTTGTTTTACATTGATATAATTTTGAAATTTATAAGTATATTCGATGACGAATAAAACAGATATGGAGAAGATTTCTCCAACGGATAATCTTTTATATATATATATATATATATAAAAAATAATTTATATATTTATATATATATGTACATATATAAAGTTTAAAAGTTCTTCGTATGTATTTTGTAATATGATTCTGCAGGCTTGAAGGATGCCAATTCATACTCAAATATTTTGCAGCTAATCATGATCAGTATGGTAGTTTCATTTCATGTTTTGCTAAAAAAAAAAAACGCTAGAAGGCTTGTGATTATAGAACGAAGCAACGACTTCTCAGGATTTACTATTTAAACACGATTTTTACCATATTATTTTGGGATGAGATTCTTTCTTAAACTTTTAGTTTTTGTATAGAAATATGATAAGTACTTTTCAAAACTATGCAGAACCTAAGGCTGTTCATAAACCTGCAAAGCCCGTAGGCCCAACTCACCCCACTCCAACCTAACTCGAAAAATGTAATTTCTAATATTAAATTTTTTTTTTTCGGCCCATTCAATGTCTGGCCCAAAGTTTTGGGGCGGGGTGTGGATTAGGCGTATAATGGCCCGCACTCCCCAACTCAACCCATGCTCTAACTTGCCTACTCTAATATCTAACCCTAGGAAGGCAACTCATTTCTACTCTCTAGTTTCTTCATGTTTGAATTAAGCCTCTATATTTGCTTTATGTTAAGACTAATTTATGTTTGTTTTATGTTTGATGTTGGATGGACTACTCCGCTTCACGTTTGATGTTGGATTGAAATTTAAATTTCTATCTTTTGAATGTTGGAGTTATTATTTCTATTTAATGATGAAGTTTATGTTGGATTAAACTTTGAGTCTTTGATTATTTGAATGTTGAAACCGACCACCTAACCCACCCCGCACTGCCCCAACCTAACCCAAACATCATTGGGTTGTGAAATTTTTCTAACATCATTAGGGCAAAATATGTGCAACCCGCATCATTTGGGGCGGGGGAAGAAAAAACCCTACCCCACACCAACCCAACCCATGAACAGCCCTAGCAGAACCTTTAAAACAAATATCACCTTATCGTTCTACGGTCATTTTCTTCTCCTTTGTTAATTTTTTCTCACTTTCTCCGTCTCCCTCTTTGTCGTCGTTTTCAATTTTATCCATCATCTCTCTCTTTTCAAATATCTTTTTCATCAAAAACTTGCATGTAAGTTCTAAAATCTAACTCCTCAAAATGAATCTTGGCTAGCTATTTTGGATTTTAAAAGAACCTTGAAAAAGTTTAGAACTTTCAACACCAGATTAATTTGAGAACTTTCACCCCCAACTTAATTAGAGGAATTATTCCACTCTATGAAACTTTGTACTTTACTTTGTAGATTTTCATTTTGACTGAGTGAAGAAAAGAAAAAAGGTTACTTGAATTGTATGACACTTTCTACCATGAGTTTCTATCTAATAATGAAAAGAAATATGATGCCATATTGCACAATTTCTCAACAAACTCTGAGTTGTCATTTAACCATTCAAAAAATGTACATAGGCAAGATAGTTCTAACAAGCATAAGCATGCAAAATAATAGTGAGTTTGGGGAAGCAAAAAAAGTACTGTACCTTTCTAATAATAAACATTAGAAATCAAAGGCCTCAATTACATGTATAACATGATCCTTCGGTAAATCATGAGAAGATGACATAAATTTTTATTCTCTTATTTTCCTTATTTTATTGTTCGTTTTGTCGTTGCATGCATATTATAATTTTCAAATTAATTCCAATATTATACTTTTTTTATTCTATGAGTTGTATCAAAGTCCTTGTACACTCTACTCATATATATATATATATATCAGCAATCAGAAGAAACTGATTGCCGTCGAAGGACTCTTATTGATTAATTATTCTTACAAGTACATCCTTATAATTAAGTACACTAATAATAATTAATTAGCAAGTGAGATTGGATCCAGGATCAACACCAAGCTGATTACAGTAGTCAGTGTAATAGTTGGCGCGGGCTTTAACTCTGTCACGCTCTTTGCCGTCACATTCCACATCACCATTTATCTTTCTAGTGGTTGCTCCAAACCTTTGGCTCATCACTGAGTGAACATTCTCCATCCAGAACCACACCACCGTCTTGAACGACACCGTGGCCACAGTTTCTGGCGAGTTTCCACAAACACCAACGCATACACGATGTGAAATTTTTAGAGAAAAAAATATTTTTGCTCTCTTTTTCCAATGAGAAATTCGGCCACTACTAATTTAGTGCTGAATAATCCTTTAAAAATTGTGTCCACAATTTTCTATCATTCTCATATTTAAAGAGTAGAAGTCAAACTTTAAAACAGAATCAAATCCTTATCTCTAATATGAATTTTGGAACAAAAAATCCTTTCCACCTTATCCTTTAGTGGCCGGCCATGATAGGGATTTTCTTTATTGTGTGTGGCGCCAAAAAACAGATAGGGAAGGAAGAGAAATCATCCTTTATCCAGTAGTCCAATTTTAATTCAAATTCAAATTCGAATTTAAGTCAAACTTAAATTAATTTGAGTTCTAAATTGAACAACTTATCAAATAAGTTTAAATGGATAAATCTAGATGTGTTCAAATTCAAATTTAAATAATCACATTATTTAAATAATAATTAATTCTCAATTAATTATTTTTCGAGTAT
>NW_010360036.1:437147-484924 GCF_000414095.1 Morus notabilis | reverse complement strand
CATTGATTCTCTAATGGATAGTGATTCATAAAACACATTCATGAACCAGAGCGCTCTTACTAATCCAAATACCGAATCAACACTCAAGAGAATTACTTATCTACTTCTTTCTCAAGAAGGAATGGATTCCATCTCGTATAATAACATTTCCAGCTACCTATTTCATTATGTCTCTAAAATACAAGGAATAGGATTCAGGGTCTCGGAATCCGTACCGAGTAAATCAAAAGATATAAATCCATAAATAGGAGTTTGTTAAGAACTCAGGATTAAGATCATCCTATATATGATCATTGGTAGACTCAATTAGAATTTCTATGCTTAACGGAAATTATTAGAAATTCATATTGTGTCTGTGTTCTTGTTCCACATAATCTTATTATGCGAAATACACTCATTCAATATCTCACCATATTAACAGTGCGGATAACACCATTCCATTCTAAATGGGAATGACATGTATTAATAATGTTTTAATTAAAGATTCTGAACTTTAATTAAATTCATCATGAACAATGTTTTTGATTATTATCCTTAAACACTATCCTCTCGTATATAACACTTATATACTGTGTTTTAAGGTTACATAAACAATCACAGAATTTTCATTTGATATTCATAAAATATTCATAAATATATGCACATAAAATGATGAATAAACTCTTTTATTAATTAAATAATAAATATTCTATTACATCTCATGCTTCTAGGACACTATTCCCAACATCTGAGTGTTCTCTGTGGCGATTCGCTAAATAAGATCATTGTATCAATTTTTTTATTTGGTTTTCTAACTTAATTTTTTATTTGTTTAGGTTTTGCAGACGGAGAATCTAGGGTTTCAGTCCCTTCCAGTGTGCTTAAAACGATCCAGAACAAAAGCGATCACGAAATTGATAAAGACGAGACTACGAAGATGAGCGACGCAGGATCTAGGGTTTCAATTCCTTTCAGTCCGCTTCAAACAAGCTCCATGGATAAAGAGGAAAAGAGGCTTCTTTAAGGTACGAATCTAAGTGTTCTCTGTGGCGATTCGCTAAATAAGATCATTGTATCAATTTTTTTATTTGATTTTCTAACTTAATTTTTTATTTGTTTAGGTTTTGCAGACAAAGAATCTAGGGTTTCAATCTCTTCCAGTATGCTTAAAATGATCCAAAAGAGAAGCGATCACGATATTGATAAAGACGAGACCACAAAGATGAGCAACGCAGGATCTAGGGTTTCAATTCCTTCCAGTCCGCTTCAACAAGCTCCATGGATAAAGTGGAAAAGAGGCTTCTTCAAGGTACGAATCTGAGTGTTCTCTGTGGCGATTCGCTAAATACGATCGATGTATCAATATTTTTATTTGATGTTCTAACTTAATTTTTGATTTGTTTAGGTTTTGCTGACGGAGAATCTAGGGTTTCAATCCCTTCCAGTATGCTTAAAACGATCCAGAACAGAAGCGATCGCGAAATTGATAAAGACGAGACTACGAAGATGAGCGACATAGGATCTAGGGGGGTTTCAACTCCTTCCAGTCCGCTTCAAACAAGCTCCATGTATAAAGAGGAAAAGAGGCTTCTTCAAGGTACAAATCTGAGTGTTCGTAATTACGGGTTTTTATTAGAAAAAACTGGAATATCAAGAAAAATGGATTCCAAAACATATCTTGTGTGGGTTCCAACGCTTAACTAGGGATTTAGATTGACAAGGCAAGTGAAAGAGACCGAAGAAGATACTAATTACGAGCTTAAATTTTGCATGTTTTGAATTTATCATAGTCTTGGCTATAAATATACAATTTATAAACATCTTTGTATAGAAACCTTTTCTTCTCTCCCATGTGGGACTATGATATAATACATTTCATGTTTTGCTAAAAAACAAAAAAAGAAAAAACGCTGGAAGGCTTGTGATTATAGAACGAAGCAGACGACTTCTCAGGATTTACTCTTTAAACAAGATTTTTACCATATTATTTTGGGATGAGATTCTTTCTTAATCTTTTAGTTTTTGTATAGAAATATGATAAGTACTTCTTAAAAATAATTTTCTGGTTTCGTGTCACTTTTAAAGATTTCCTTTTGTTATAGGTTCTGAATGCATGTTATTTCTACAAGATGTCAGTCTAGCTACGCTTATCGAAATTATTACCTTTCATTAAATGTTGTCTTTCTTGTAAGAGACAGTTTTGTGGGTTTTAAAGTTATTTTTCATCATTAATTTGTGATATTAAAGAATAAATATGTTGTAGTGTGTTATGGATTAGCTCCAACCACTTGAGATTTACCATATCATGGATCTCGTCAAGAGGAATTGTTGAATAAAATGGTAAATAATAGTGACTTTGGGGAAACAAAAAAAAGTACTGTACCTTTCTAATAATAAACATTAGAAATCAAGGCCTCAATTACATGAATAACATGATCCTTCGGTAAATCATGAGAAGATGACATAAATTTTTATTCTCTTACTGTGGGGATGAATATTGAATTTAGACAAAAAATGACGCCGTTTAGATTTAACAGGAATGACAACGTTTTATAAAAGAAGGGAATTAATGTTATGCGAGAGATTCCAACCGTCAAAAGATTAAGTTGCACTGAAGAATGCAAAGAACTTCATATCAAGAAAAGGAGTTGACGTGAAAAAGAATTCCAGGGATAAGTTTCGAAAGAAAGAATGAAAATCTATAAATACCCGAACCCCTAGGGGAAATGGATCTTTTTCGCTATTTTTGAGAATTTCTAACTAGAATTTAGAGAGAGAAAGTTCTAGTCCGAGAAAGAGATCAATTCTTGAGAAAACTGAGGGAATATTTCTTGAGAATTCAGAGAATCGTGTAGTTTTTAGAGTTGAGATAGAATTTGACTACAACACTTGCTATCAATTTTCCTTATTTTAGTGTTTGTTTGTCGTTGCATGCATATTATAACTTTCAAATTAATTCCAATATTATACTTTTTTTATTCTATGAGTTGTAACAAAGTCCTTGTACACTCTACTCATCTATATATATAGATCAACAATCAGAAGAAACTGATTGCTGTCCAAGGACTCTTATTAATTAATTATTCTTACAAGTACATCCTTATAATTAAGTACGTTAATAATAATTAATTATCAAGTGAGATTGGATCCAGGATCAACACCAAGCTGATTACAGTAGTTAGTGTAATAGTTGGCGCGGGCTTGAACTTTGTCAGGCTCTTTGCCGTCACATTCCACATCACCATTTAAATAAGAGGCTTCTTTAAGGTACGAGTCTGAGTGTTCTCTGTGGCGATTCGCTAAATAAGATCATTGTATCAATTTTTTTATTTGATTTTATGACTTAATTTTTTATTTGTTTAGGTTTTGCAGACGGAGAATCTAGGGTTTCAATCCCTTCCAGTATGCTTAAAATGATCCAAAAGAGAAGCGATCACGAAATTGCTAAAGACGAGACCACAAAGATGAGCAACGCAGGATCTAGGGTTTCAATTCCTTCCAGTTCGCTTCAAACAAGCTCCATGGATAAAGTGGAAAAGAGGCTTCTTCAAGGTACGAATCTGAGTGTTCTCTGTGGCAATTCACTAAATACGATCGATGTATCAATATTTTTATTTGATGTTCTAACTTAATTTTTGATTTGTTTAGGTTTTGCTGATGGAGAATCTAGGGTTTCAATTCCTTCCAGTATGCTTAAAATGATCCAGAACAGAAGCGATCACGAAATTGATAAAGACGAGACTACGAAGATGAGCGACACAGGATCTAAGGTTTCATCCCCTTCCAATCCGCTTCAAACAAGCTCCGTGTATAAAGAGGAAAAGAGGCTTCTTCAAGGTACGAATATGAGTGTTCGCAATTACGGGTTTTTATTAGAAAAAAACTGGAATATCAAGAAAAATGGATTCCAAAACATATCTTGTGTGGGTTCCAACTCTTAACTAGGGATTTAAGATTGACAAGGCAAGTGAAAGAGACCGAAGAAGATACTAATTACGAGCTTAAATTTTGCATGTTTTGAGTTTATCTTAGTCTTGGCTATAAATATACAATTTATAAACATCTTTGTATAGAAACCTTTTCTTCTCTCCCATGTGGGACTATGATATAATACATTTCATGTTTTGCTAAAAAACAAACAAAAAAAAACGCTGGAAGGCTTGTGATTATAGAACGAAGCAGACGACTTCTCAGGATTTACTCTTTAAACAAGATTTTTACCATATTCTTTCGGGATGAGATTCTTTCTTAATCTTTTAGTTTTTGTATAGAAATATGATAAGTACTTCTTAAAAATAATTTTCTGGTTTCGTGTCACATTGTCACTTTTAAAGATTTCCTTTTGTTATAGGTTCTGAATGCATGTTATTTCTACAAGATGTCAGTCTAGCTATGTTTATCGAAATTATTATATTTCGTTAAATGTTATCTTTCTTGTAATTGACAGTTTTGTGGTTTTCAAAGTTATTTTTTGTCATTAATTTGTGATATTAAAGAATGAAAATGTTGTAGTGTGTTATGGATTAGCTCCAACCACTTGAGAATTACCATAGCATGGATCTCGTCAAGAGGAATTGTTGAATAAAATGATAAATAATAGTGACTTTGGGGAAACAAAAAAAGTATTGTACCTTTCTAATAGTAAACATTAGAAATCAACGCCTAAATTACCTGAATTACATGATTCTTCGGTAAATCATGAGAAGATGACATAAATTTTTATTCTCTTACTGTGGGGATGAATATTGAATTTAGACAAAAAACGACGTCTTTTAGATTTAACAAGAATGACAACGTTTTATAAAAGAAGGGAATTATAACACTTGCTATCAATTTTCCTTATTTTAGTGTTTGTTTGTCGTTGCATGCATATTATAACTTTCAAATTAATTCCAATATTATACCTTTTTTATTCTATGTGTTGTAACAAAGTCCTTGTACACTCTACTCATCTATATATATAGATCAGCAATCAGAAGAAACTGATTGCCGTCCAAGGACTCTTATTGATTAATTATTCTTACAAGTACATCCTTATAATTAAGTACGCTAATAATAATTAATTAGCAAGTGAGATTGGATCCAGGATCAACACCAAGCTGATTACAGTAGTCAGTGTAATAGTTGGCGCGGGCTTGAACTTTGTCAGGCTCTTTGCCGTCACATTCCACATCACCATTTATCTTTCTAGTGGTTGCTCCAAACCCTTGGCTCATCACTGAGTGAACATTCTCCATCCAGAACCACACCGCCGTCTTGAATGATACCGTGGTGTCCGTGGCCACAGTTTCCGGCGAGTTCAGCCCGTCGAAGCCGATGGCATTCCCAGCTGCTCCGTAGTTGTAGTTCCACGTCAGCTGGAGGGGCCCACGGCCGTAGTATTTCTTGTTTTGGTTGCATGGATAGTCTGTTCTTGTCTCATCACAGTAGTCCTGACTTGCACCGTCTGTCTCTTCTATATGGCACAAAACTTCACAAATATATTGAAGTCACATGCATTAGTCTGCACTGTATATATAACCTTTCTCCAATATGGAATAGGCATTATCATTGTCGCTGATTTGGTGTTATAATTATGCAAAGATGCAAACTAAAAGTTATAGCTAGCATATATATAAACTATACAGTGCTATATTAATTTATGGTATAATATCATGAGTATAATACCATAAATTAATCATGACGTGAAGTTTATACCAAAGGAATTATCATTTTGATGTAACATGATATTTTAATTTACATGAAATTTTAATTGACGTGATAAGATTGATGATTAAAAGGAATGATAGAAATAAAGATAAATAAGAGAAAAGAGTCAAATCCACGACGTGAAACAGCTGTCTGTTTCAATTTCTTGCACTAGTTATACATTTGAAATTAGGGTATTATACGTATGCAAAGTTGTGGTGTATATGTTTTGAAAGGTTGCACATATAAATGGAATAAGGTTGGGTTAAAGGATCTTACATCCAGTCTCATGGGAGACGTGAGCAAAGAAAGCTGCAATCTCGCGTTTAGACTCATCGGCGGAACCGCTACCGAATTGAGGGTAGGCGTCGGCAGCGTTGAGAAAAGCGTCTCGGGTGAAGAAGCTCTTGCCTGGACAGTCACCAGTGGCCTTGTTGAGTATGCCACTGAAGAATTCTGGTGTCACAATGTCACCCACATTGTTTGATGAGGTTGGTGTGGCATAGCATGGTCCACTTTGGCACCCGTCGCCGCAGTAGTCGTCGCCGGTGCCGCAGTAGCCATATTTGCTGCAGCACTGGTCAGAGCTGCACCCACAATTTTGAGCCATCACATAATTTTTGGGAAGAGCCCCGACAAGGATTGTTCCCAACACAATGAGGGTCATTAGTGTTTTGCTTGGATTGGGAGAGGCCATTTTGTGGTAGATATTAATTGGTGAAGATGGGGAAAAAAAATGTGTATTTGGATGAGATATGAAGGTTTAGGAATTGGGTTATTTATAGTGAACAAACTGAAACGTTTGTGTGTGAAATGGCATCATCATAGCTTTGGAAAATGGAAGATTTTTTCTAGAGGGCTAGTTGGGCAAGAGACTCTTGACTTTGACTTAGTCCAAGAAAATTATAAGTAGATATCTTCTCCAAAATGTGTGTCTGCAGATGTTTCCAAATTCTTGTAATTTTCTTCCATCTAGCTTCAAATACTACTATATTGATGGATACAATTTTGAACTGATCCTTAATTAATCAAATTCCGTTAAGTATATATATATATATATTTTTATCTGATAAGATTTGATATAATCTGATAGTAAAAAATGTATATATAATATTGCCATTTTTTCCACACACGCCACATAATTCTTCCGGGGGGAAGAGATGGCTGAACTTTCCAAGAAAAATTGTAAGAAGCCGAAGCTTCTGGGAAACGTTTAATTTTGGCAAGGGAAGTAGGAAATTTTTATGACCCGTTTAGTTTACTAATTCCAATTTTTAATTCGAATTTTAATGTGATTTTATGTGAGAGTTTTTTACCATAACAAAAAAAGTTAAATATTACTGTTTCTGAAATCTTTTTACTCTAATAAAAAAAGTTAAATATAACTGTTTTTGAGAGTTTTTTACTGTAATAAAACTCAAATTAATAAAATTATCGATTCTTTGTTAAAAGTTGCGTAGATTATGCCTTAAATTACGCCAAGAAGTGGTCCTTGTTTATTATCTCATGGTCAAACATCAATATTCAACAACATAGTACCTCAGTTAACACCCAATAAATATATACCCAACTTTTTACCTGTCGCTGGCGGGTGGCGGCTAACAAGCAAGACCGTTATTTGTTGTTTTTCGAAATTATTATTTTTTTGTTACATATAAAAAAAAAACAAAAACTATTTGTAGGCAGTTGTAGATTATAATTCCAAGAATATTAGGTCTGTAAGCGACTTGATGATGTGATAAGAAAAAGTCGTTCTCTCTTATCTTAATCACCCTACGGCGATAATTCTCAGATGATGGGTTCATGCGGAGATGAGAATAACGATTGAGAATGAAAGCAGAGATGAGGACCAAATTTTGTCTCTAAATTATAGCGGGATAGGGATGGAAAAGTATTTTTCATCCCGAATATACATAAATTATACATATATAAATAATATATGTAACATTAAATTTTCAAACAAAATTAGTGTTTTGAGGCCTTTATTATTAAGTTTGACTTGCAAATAGTTTGTTGTGTAGAACCTAATTTGTTTTTTTTTATTAAATTTTCACTTATTTTTTGTTTTACATTGATATAATTTTTAAATTTATAAGTATATTCGATGACGAATAAAACAGATATGGAGAAGATTTCTCCAACGGATAATCTTTGATATATATATATATATATCAAAGATAATTTATATATGTATATATATATTTATATATATGTATATATATTTATTTATATATATGTATGTATGTATATAAAGTTCTTCGTATGTATTTTGTAATATGATTCTGCAGGCTTGAAGGATGCCAATTCATACTCAAATATTTTGCAGCTAATCATGATCAGGATGGTAGTTTCATTTCATTGATCAACATAAGAAACATAAGAATCAAGTTGAAAAACATAAACAAATAAATATCCTATAATAAGTCAATAGCACATTACACACCCATTATAAATAAGAATAAATAAAAGAAAAAAAGAAAAAAAGAAAGAAAGAAAGAAAGAAAACACATGTAAGCTCTAGATACGTGACGGATGAGAAGGAACTCGTGTTGGCCAAGCAGGATGCACAAGCGGGAATGTACTAAATCGCTCGGGTGTATTTACAGCCGTAAGCACCATCTCAGTAGCCTTTTCCCCTTCATATGAAATTACAGGTCTGTAGATAGCTCCATTTATAGGTTCTCGACCTTTTCATACATGTCATAATCTTATACTAGAAAACATATTTGTCCCATATCATAAAGACCATATTCCTGTTGATTGGATGAACAGCAAGCCCAACCATCCTCTTAGTACCGGGCGGGCTTTTCAAGTTTATCTCGTGAACCAAAACCGACCAAGTTGAATGATTTAATTCCCAAACTTTCATAACAAAGCACTCCTCATTTGTGTTGAAAATAAATTTGCAACAGCTGCAGCTCTCCCCAAACAGCTCCCAAGTGTACTTTGCCATAAGAATTTTGCCATCCACAGTCATCAGGAAAGTCGATGACTCTACATTGATCATTGAACAAATCTAATGCAAAAATTCTTTTAGAAGAACGATTATCTTCACGCCAATATAGAGGCCAATATAGAATTCCATTGCATGTAGTTGATAACCCTGACCTCTTTGTCTTTTGGACATGATAAGACTGATTGGCTCCATTTTCCTGATTTAGAACAAAAGATTGACACCCGAAACTTATAATCATCAACTTCTAGACCAATCACAAAAATATTGATTAGTACCACCTTGTATTGGTATTGAGCATTGATAGAGAATCCAACTTGCGATTTGCTACTGTCAGGGATACCTACTAATGCAAACCCACCTCGACGGCCTATAGGAGCCTCAGGGAGCTTAACCCACTGCTTCGTAAGCGGATTACAAATGTAGTAATCTCCTACATTGCATCCACCAGGTGCCACAAGCAATAAGTCGTCAAACGAGGCCCATACACCATAGGTGAAGGCATTAAGTCTAAATAACTAGTTGCTGCCTTTCCAGGAAGAAACTTTGATTCCTAAGAGAATAGCTTACAAAATGGCTGAACACAAGCAATAATTCTACACAAGTAGAAAAGTTGAAGGACCATTATGGGTATATGTTTTATTTTACTCTGTGATTATTACTTTGTTTAAGAGATACAATAGCGATGACTTCTAGCATGTACAAGAAAAAAACTTTTGCCCCATTTTGGTACAACATGTGTTAATGCTCGGTGCAAAGGTCCATCAGGAGGACTCGGATAACAACTTTGATCAGCACTCTGATCAGGACTCGGATTACGACTCTGATAAGGACTCTAACCAAGAGTCGGACCAGGACTCTGACCAGGAGCTCGACGAGCCCAGAAACATTTCCTTCCAACCTATCCACTTCATATGCATGAAGGTCATTCAGCGTTCTGAAATGGCCAAGAACCTAGAAATTCCTAGGGACTGGGCTAATTTTATCGTCATGAATGATGAGCAAACGGGGATTCGAGTTCACAATGCTGTCAGCGCTGCTAACATGGTCGCTAGTTCGGGGAGGGGCGACAGGCGCCTCTTCCTCCTAGAGGAGGGATATCATTTTTACAGGCAGATAAGGGGGCGCCCGTCGCCCCTCCCCGAACTAGCGACCACGTTACCAAAGCCAACAGCATCGTGAACTCGATTTCCCGTTTGCTCGTCATTCATGATGATAAAATTAGTCAAGTCCCTAAGAATTTCTAGGTTCTTGATCATTTCATAATGTTGAATGACCTTCATGGATATGAAGTGGATAGGATGGAAGGGAATGTGTCCGAGCTCCGGCCCGGGCTCCTAGTCAGAGTCCTAGTCTGACTCCTGGTCAGAGTCCTGATCAAAGTCGTAATCCGAAACCTAATCAGGATCCTGATCAGAGTCCTGATCCAAGTCCTGGTCCGAGTCTCCTGATCAGGGTCCTGATTAGAGTCCTGATCTGATCAAAGTCATGATCCGAATCCTGATCAGGTTCCTGATCAGAGTCCTGATCCAAGTCCTGATCTGAGTCCTCTTGATCAGGGTCCTGATTAGAGTCCTGATCCAAGTCCTCCTGATGAACCCCCTATTCATGAATTGAAACGGTGGAAATTATAAGAATAGACCTTTGCACCGAGCATTAACACATGTTGTACTAAATTGGGCCAAAAGTTTTATTCTTCTACATACTAGAAGTCATCGCTAATGTATCTCTTAAACAAAGTAATAATCACAGAGTAAAATAAAACACATACAAAGAATGGTCCTTCAACTTTTCTAGTTGTGTAGACTTGCTGCCACTCTCAGTAGTAGCATCCTCAAAATCAACGATATTTGCAACGGGGTGTGACTCGGTATGAGACTCTAGTTCGCCAACTGTTGCAGAACCTTGATCACCCTTTGGTTTGGAACCTAATTACGACCGGATAAGTTAAAAGTTTATATCGTCAAATATCTCCAATGTTGCCGAGGAAAAGAGAATGAACTATCAAAGTGACGATATATACCCTAAAATAGAGATGTACATCCCTAAATGGAAATGAAACGAGCTGCAAGCAGCAACTAAGAAACCAGGGATGGCATTTAAGACCCTTACCTACAACTAATTTCATCTCAATGTTGATAGTTGAACCTTTCTCTTTACCAGATGCAATTGTGGAGTCATTCTTCAATTTCTCAGTACCAACAGCAGTCAACACAAATCAATATCACTTCCTCCTGAGAAATTAGATGCATTCGCAACACTAGTACTTGCAGAAGCTATATGCATAGCTGCAAAAATTCCATACAAGTAGCTTATATAAATAATTAGAAAAGACCATAAAAAATTAAAAACTAAGTCACCTTGTTTCTAAATTTGTCTCCCCCACCTTGCGGACCATTTTCCTGAACCTGAAAATTCAACAATTAGGAGAATGATTCAACGGTCCGTTCCATATTCTTCACTTTAATGGTCTAAGGTAATATCTGCCTTTTTCTTTTTTAAGTAGAAGAAAGTATCTACTAACCAATTGATACAATCAATGGTGGAAGATATCCAACCATTAAAAAGTCTCTTTCTATCTAAAAAGCAAATAAAGAATTTGGCACATTGGCCTTCTGTAGACGAGGCCCTTATAACCATAGGTGAAGGCATTAAGTCTAAATAACTAGTTGCTGCCTTTCCAGGAAGAAACTTTGATTCCTCAGAGAATAGCTTACAAAATGGCTGAACACAAGCAATAATTCTACACAAGTAGAAAAGTTTGACGGACCATTATGGGTATATGTTTTATTTTACTCTGTGATTATTACTTTGTTTAAGAGATACAATAGCGATGACTTCTAGTATGTAGAAGAATAAAACTTTTGCCCCATTTTCGTACATCATGTATTAATGCTCGGTGCAAAGGTCCATCAGGAGGACTCGGATAACGACTTTGATCAGGACCCTGATCAGGACTCGGATCACGACTCTGATAAGGACTCTGACCAAGAGCCGGACCAGGACTCTGACCAGGAGCTCGAGCCGGAGCCCAGAAACATTCCCTTCCAACCTATCCACTTCATATGCATGAAGGTTATTCAGCGTTCTGCAATGGCCAAGAACCTAGAAATTCCTAGGGACTGGGCTAATTTTATCGTCATGAATGATGAGCAAATGGGGATTCGAGTTCACAATGCTGTCGGAGCTGCTAACATGGTCGCTAGTTCGGGGAGCGGCGACAAGCGCCTCTTCCTCCTAGAGGAGGGATATCATTTTTACAGGCGGACAAGGGGGCGCCCGTCGCCCCTCCCCGAACTAGCGACCACGTTACTAGAGCCAACAACATCGTGAACTCGATTTCCCGTTTGCTCGTCATTCATGATGATAAAATTAGCCAAGTCCCTAAGAATTTCTAGGTTCTTGATCATTTCAGAATGCTGAATGACCTTCATGGATATGAAGTGGATAGGATGGAAGGGAATGTGTCCGAGCTCCGGCCCGGGCTCCTAATCAGAGTCCTAGTCTGACTCCTAGTCCGAGTCCTGATCAAAGTCGTAATCCGAAACCTAATCAGGGTCCTGATCAGAGTCTTGATCCAAGTCCTGGTCCGAGTCTCCTGATCAGGGTCCTGATTAGAGTCCTAATCTGATCAAAGTCATGATCCGAATCCTGATCAGGTTCTTGATCAGAGTCCTGATCCAAGTCCTAATCTGAGTCCCCTTGATCAGGGTCCTGATTAGAGTCCTGATCCAAGTCCTCCTGATGAACCCCCTATTCATGAATTGAAACGGTGGAAATTATAAGAATAGACCTTTGCACCGAGCATTAACACATGTTGTACTAAATTGGGCCAAAAGTTTTATTCTTCTACATACTAGAAGTCATCGCTAATGTATCTCTTAAACAAAGTAATAATCACAGAGTAAAATAAAACACATACAAAGAATGGTCCTTCAACTTTTCTAGTTGTGTAGACTTGCTGCCACTCTCAGTAGTAGCATCCTCAAAATCAACGATATTTGCAACGGGGTGTGACTCGGTATGAGACTCTAGTTCGCCAACTGTTGCAGAACCTTGATCACCCTTTGGTTTGGAACCTAATTACGACCGGATAAGTTAAAAGTTTATATCGTCAAATATCTCCAATGTTGCCGAGGAAAAGAGAATGAACTATCAAAGTGACGATATATACCCTAAAATAGAGATGTACATCCCTAAATGGAAATGAAACGAGCTGCAAGCAGCAACTAAGAAACCAGGGATGGCATTTAAGACCCTTACCTACAACTAATTTCATCTCAATGTTGATAGTTGAACCTTTCTCTTTACCAGATGCAATTGTGGAGTCATTCTTCAATTTCTCAGTACCAACAGCAGTCAACACAAATCAATATCACTTCCTCCTGAGAAATTAGATGCATTCGCAACACTAGTACTTGCAGAAGCTATATGCATAGCTGCAAAAATTCCATACAAGTAGCTTATATAAATAATTAGAAAAGACCATAAAAAATTAAAAACTAAGTCACCTTGTTTCTAAATTTGTCTCCCCCACCTTGCGGACCATTTTCCTGAACCTGAAAATTCAACAATTAGGAGAATGATTCAACGGTCCGTTCCATATTCTTCACTTTAATGGTCTAAGGTAATATCTGCCTTTTTCTTTTTTAAGTAGAAGAAAGTATCTACTAACCAATTGATACAATCAATGGTGGAAGATATCCAACCATTAAAAAGTCTCTTTCTATCTAAAAAGCAAAAAGCAAATAAAGATAAATAAAAATAATATATAAAAGATTTATCAAACTCCTGGAAGAAGAAATAAGACATGACGACAATTACTCTAAGAATGAAAAATCCAAATGCGAAAATAAAATAAAAAAACAATCAGGCTTTTTTTTTTTTTAATAAAGGAAGAAAAGCTAAAATGAGGATAGTATTGATCATCAATGAACCATTTAAGAAAGATTAACAAGAAACAGCCCCAACCCCTCTAGCTTCCGTACCCACCTATAAGGAATAAACTCACTCAATCTCACTCCCTATAGACATCCCAATAACTCCAGGATTTCTCCCATTTCTCTCTCACTAGGCTCCCTCCTAAAATGGAAGTTCCATGACACATTCTTAACCGCTGCAAGTGTGTAAAATGAAAAGAAATTTCTAGAGACACGGAAATCACTAGAAAATGATTGCCCTCCCAACCACACATCTTCCTAAAATCTATCAAATAAGAAAATCTAATGATATCCATCCTACAAGAATCTATACTCGGATTTTATTATTTGAATTTAAGAAAAGAAGAATCCTATTTAAATGTAAACAAGACATAATCCTATTTTAATTTAAATAAAACAGGAACTTATTTGAATTTGAATAGAACAAAATCCTACTTAACTTTATCCTAACTAATTCCTAACTTCCGACATTATGGTATAAACATAAATTAGTCAGGAAAACATAAAAGAAATTGTACAAGTTTACTACTTTCTAAAGTAACGAGATGGATGATAATTAATACATCATACTAAACCATTGAATCAAATTATGCAAATAGTACCATAGTCTAATTGAATTACCAAAAGAAAAAACAAATTTACCTACACAAACTTGAGAATCGAAACAAATTCTCAAAATAAAGCAAAATATGAACAAGTGAAATTTAAAAAAAAAAAATTTAAAAAAATCCTTGTAAATCCATGGGATAAGACTCAAACTGAGAGGATCCAATAGTGATTTAAGGCAATGCTGCGCTGGAATCGCACAAATCACTTCCAATCAAGGGAGATTGGAGTGGATATCACCCTAGCATATATTATTTTCCAGCAGATTAGATAAGGCAAACAGTAACAAAAGATTCAAATATAGAAGAATGTCGACATTTTCATTTGTTTATATATCTGCCTTTATATGCAGATTTTCTTATTGCCGACATTTAGATCAACTCAAAATTATTGAAGCTGAAAAACCTAATTAGTTATAGGATAACATTTTTTACAATTTTACAATTCAAAATTTAAGTGAACAGTTTTACATAACTAATCAACTAACTCTTTATATATATATATATACATATATATATATATATAATATAACAGCGAACGACTTCAGATGGTTAACAAACTCATGACATAAAATAAAAAAATTAACGACAAAAACCTAAATAAAAAAAAATAAGAAAGGGTCTGAAGGTTCTCTCACAGGAACAAATCGCCATGAAAAGCAATTATACCGCATTTGTTAGATTTTTTTAGTTAATATCACAAAACAAACTAACTAGGGAATTAATTCGCATCAGAAAAAGTGTGAACAAAATAATATTTAGCAAATCGCCATAAAAAAAATACGATCAATATCAAAAGACATTGTATTGGATTCGTACTGTGAAGAAGCCTTTGCATGGTCTGTCTTTATCAATTTTGTGATCGCTTTTGTTCTGGATCGTTTTAAGTAGACTGGAAGGGATTGAAACCCTAGATTCTCCGTCAGCAAAACCTAAACAAATCAAAAATTACGTCAGCAAATAAAAAAAAAAATCAATACATCGATCGTATTTGGCAAATTGCCATAAAAAAAACTCGGATTCATACCTTGAAGAAGCATCTTTTCCTCTTTATCCATGGAGCTCGTTTGAAGCAGACTGGAAGGAATTGAAACCCTAGATCCTTCGTCGTTCATCTTCACTCCCAAAAGAGAGCCACAGAGAAAGTAAAGGATGGTCGTTTCTTGATATTATTACTGTGATTTTAAAAAATGCTAGGTCACCTTTTGTTCACTCTTTTTATCACTCTCTCGCTTCTCAATTTGTTAGGCGTTAAAGGGTGGCCATTCGTGTTGGCGGGTCGTGCTTGTGTCGTCGGGTCGTGCTCGTGTCGTGTTAGCCCCCACAAATACAAAACCCAAACACGACCTATATATTGGCAGGTTGACACGACAAGACTAACCCGTTTATTAAATAGGTCATAAACGTGTCGTGTCAACCCGTTGATTACCTGCCAACCCGTTTATAAAATGGGTGATAAATGGGTCGTGTTGACCTATTTTTGAACCTGTTTATAAAATGGATGATAAATGGATCGTGTTAACCTATATCTGAACCTGTTTATAAAATGGGTGATAAAACATGTTTCTCAACCTGTTTGTACTTAAAGATTTGTTTCTCAACCTATTTAACATGCTAAAGAGACATTAAATAATCTAAGTTCAAAATTAAAACAAACACATAAAACTGTCTCACAAATTAGAAAACAAACATACATGATTAATCATTAAACAGTTAAATAATTTGCTGCAGTGGAGGGAGTCACATCATTAGGTACAGCAGAAGTTGATCCCTGTGAGAAAGGTTCATTATCTTTCAATGAAAAGGTGAAGATATCTTGTGTGAGATCCTCCACCTCTTCATTGAAATTTACACGAAAAATATATATATATATATATATATATATACACATACAAGTTTAGTTCAAAATCAAGTTAGAAAATATGAATAAATTAAATTAGTTTGAAACCACCTTTGTCACTATATAACCAATCTCGAGTACAAACAAGTGACTCCAAACCTTTGAGTTCAGCTTCTTTTCTTTTTTAGAGTTGCTCGCCTTGAGTTTCGGTATTAAAACTCGATCCATCAATCTCTTCAACATCAACGTCCACACTTTGGAACTCAACGGACTCAAGAACAATTTCCATTGTCTTAAATTAACCTGATAAAAAGAAAACATTAGTTCAATAGTTCAACAGCTTATTCTTGGCACTTTGTACTTTGTCCACACAAGAGCTTCAAAGGTTACGAAATGAGGTACATTTTTGTGGAGCTTAGTATTCTGATTGTTTATTGCTATGAACAACTTTTTTATTGCATAACTAATAAAAACTTGTTTAGTGCATAACTACCAAAAACTTGTTTATTGCATAACTACCAATGACTTGTTTATTGCATAACTACCAAAGACTTGTTTATTGCATAATTTTTGTTTTGAGTTTGCATTTTGCTGCTCTCCCGCTTTTTTTCCCTCATGCAATCATTGACTTATTCATTTTGGTACTTCTGAAACTTTTGTTCTTTATTCTTTTAGAATCTTGTTCCAAGCTATGAATCTATGATAGTAGTCTGCTACACGATAACAGTATAATGGTTCAAGTAACTAGACTTTTAACCGTTAACATGGTGGGGATGAGGTTTATAGGTCCGGAAGAAAACATTTATAATTTTTAGTTTTGAAGTACACGTGTTATGTTATGTTACTAGTAGGTTCTAGCAAAAATCCCAAATGTAATAAAAAACTCCTTGTTATTAGGTGGCTTTAAACCAGTGGCTTTGTATCAAGGGCTATGAAACTCAAAAATCTTATTTTCTCTTACAAATACACACTCAAACAGAAGTATCTTGCATTAAGACTCATAAAGAGAGGAGATCCTATTTTGCTCAAAAGCCAAGCAAAGACTTCTCAATACCTCAGAAATATAAATGTTCATTCTATAATAACCATTGTTCAGAGTTAAAATGAGTAATCACAACAAACTTTTTTTTAAGGAAGCTGTGCAATTAAACAAGAGAATCATATATCATAGTACATGGATTCCCCACAAGGACAATATCACAAACTTTACTAAATAAAATGGAGAAGTTTTCAACCGGGATTGACCCACAAGAAGCAGAATAGAACCCCAAGATCCGTAGCAAATTCAAGATGTATAAAAGAAATACATACTTCTTGATGCGTAAGTTGACCTAAATTTCTTACTAAAAGAAATACCTAGTTGGGTTCTACAAAACCCTTCCCAAATTCCTTTCTTTACTTTGTAAACTAAAATTCTGAGTACCAAAAATATCGCCTAAAACAACAAACAAGGGAGAAAAAGAATCCCCAAATTCCCAACAAAAACCCAGTTCTTTTAACCTGACCAGTTCTTCTAAACACAAATTCAAACCATCGGTCCAAACACAGATCAAACCATAAACAAAAATCATAAATCCAAACCATAAGAAATAACAAAAATCAAACGAAAAAAAAAACAGAGAGAATATGGCAGAGATGAAGCGGTGAAGAGAAAGTGAAGGGACTTCTGAGAGAATAGGCCGCACGGGTGGGTGACTTCTGAGAGAAAGAGAAGGTCACGGCGGTGAAGTGAAGGAGCGGCGGTCGAGAATGGAGAGAAAACCTAGCTTCAGCGTGAAGTAAAGAAATGGGAGAAGAAAAGGCAGCGTGGAGGTGTCATTTGGGCCGGGCCGTCCATGGACGGCCCGGACCAGCCCACTACAGTAGCAAATTTGGCACGGCCCGGTCCTGTACTATTATGGGCCGGACCGGCACGGCACGCCAGAAGAGCCTGGGCTTGGCCTCATGTTTGAGGCCCGCAGCCCAGGCACGGCATAGGCCCGCCCAAGGCCCAGGCACGACCCAGGCACGCCAAGGCCCAGGCACGCGAAGGGCTAGGCACGGCCCATGCACGCGAAGGGTCATGCCTCATGTTTTAGGGCCAATTGGCCGACCTATGCCGTCTAGTCAACCAGTCATTTTCTTATAATTATTCATATTAATTCAATAAAATCACATAGTTTTGGGACATATGATATATTACTTTTTTTTGTCATCAAATTTGAAATTAAAAAAAAATCCTAAAAATATTGCTAATCATAAGTGAAACTCAAGTGCATTAAGAAAATTAGGTTAAAATTGAGTTTAGACATAACATAATCTTCTAGAATCACTTAGGTTTTGTAATTTACTTATCCTAAAATACTGCACTCTTTTTTCCTTCGCTAAGGTTTTGTCCTGATCTCCCCACGAGATTTACTTGACAAGGTTTTTAACGAGTTGATCATTTATGTGTACTTATTTGTATTATATCAATTCAATAAAATCACATCTTTTGGGGACATATGATATATTTTCTTTTTTTTTAATTAAATATTGAAAACAAAATTAAAAGGGCCAGGGCCGGCCCGTGAAGGGCCTGGGCCCAGGCCCGGCCCTGGCCCTTATGGACTAGGGCCAAGGGCCAGTGCTGGGCCTGGGGGTTTCTCCTCAGGCCCGGCCCTGGCACGGCCCAGGCCCGCCATGGGCCTGGGGTTAGAAGGGTCGTGCCGGCCCAGCACGGCCCTTTTGACATCTCTAAGCGTGGAGGTGGAGTGGAAAAATGAGAGGAAAAAAAATATATTTGTAAAACCTTTTTCTCTTAAAAAAAACATATTTGTAAAATAGGTAATAAACGGGGTTATAATTGTGTTATGTATTCATATTACCTAAATATGATACGTTTAATAAATAGATTATTGTGGGTTGCTGGGTCAACTTAAAAATGACACGTTATTTAATCATGTTTCACAGGTTTAATTTAATTTTAACCCAAACATATTTATGATAAACCTAAACCCGCTAATTTCGTGCGGGTTTCGAGTCGCGTCGTCGTGTACTCGGATTGCCTAACTTTTTAAAAAAAAATAAATAGAGAGATTTTCTCGTACGCCTGACGTATCAGTAGGTCAGATTTTTTAACTGTTAAATATGCATTATTTTTTACTTTTACGTGATTTTATATAAATTTAACGATAAAAAATTTAACTTATTAATATGTTTACTTACCGAAAAATATTACATAAAAAGTTTTGCCTTGCATAATATTACTATAATTCTATTCATGCATGAGCCAAATATTAAAAGCACTCTATGCAGATCCTTAAAAGCATTCCAATAGCCAACATTAACAGGTTCTTATTTTATTTTATTTTATTTTTATTTTACTTTTTTATCAAAATCTTCATTTTATTTTAAAAAAATAAGTTTTAAAATAATTTATTTATATAAATAATATACGTTTAGCTAAGAACTCGGAATAACTGATTAAATGAGAAAATATATACGTCCAATATCTGTTCTATTAGGAAAAAGGAACAAACAGGACTGAAAAGACAAAAAAGGAAAGAAAAAAATGTTAAGAAACAAACAAAGATTAGCAAAATAATAATTTTTTAATTTTCCATTTAAAAAAAATTGCAAATATGAAAGAGTGCAGAGTTGTAATATAATATAAAAATAATGATCTACAACAATTCTTTATTTTTTTTTAGGAAGTAAGTTGACACAAGACAAATTAAGAAGTGCGAGGGTGACAAAGAGAGTGCTCCTAACATTTTTCTATTATTTTTACTCGAAAAAGAAATTTTGACTAAAATCTCGTGATGGTGATCTTGATCTTTACTCGCAGTGTTTAAGTGCTGCCTTTTTTTTTTCTTCCCTTTCTCTTCTTTGTATTTTTATATTATTTTCATAAATATTATCGAATTATGTACTTTATTTCAAAGGGTTCCTAACTTTTCATAGTTTGAGGGTATCTATGAAAATAATTATTATTTTTTACCCCTTTTTCCTTTTCCCATAGGTGAGACCCATATTTTTAACTCTTGAATTAATTTTTCAACAATCATATATGTATTAAAACTTTACAGTACACCATACAAAACTGTTTCTACTGCATATCTGATTGTTGAAAATTAATCCAACGGTAAAAAATAGTATTTCACCGGTGGGGTTTTTTAGAGTGTTTCACAATAGAGAATGCCATCATTTATTATTATTATTATTATTATTATTATTATTTTCATCTTAAGTCTTTCATTTTTCTTGTCCTTATTTTCCATGCTCTCTTTGGGTAAGGAAGGCTTTTCTACCGTATTAATATGTATTGCTTTTTAGTCGTTAGATTAATTTTTTAATGGTCAGATATGCTTAAATTTGTTATTGAAAATAATGTTGTGTCACTCACTGTAAATTTTTAACATAACAGGTGTAGATTTAACTGTTAAAGTTAATCCAATGAATTAAACAATTGCACCTATCATTTTGGTTCCTATCATAAATGTGCCCCCACTCTTCGTGTTTTTTTTTTTTTTTTTTGCCTTTTTAACTCTTTTTTTTTTTTTAAAAAAGAACTCTTTTATTTCTCTTCTTTCTTTTTCGTACCTCTTAAATCCTAGGCACTTTACCTTTTTTTTTCTCTTTCATTTTTAAGTTCAACTCCTTTTTTATTTTGTTTTGTTATCTTAGAATTTATGGGGATAATAACAATATTGGCTTATTTTGGAGCCCAATTTTAATAAAAAACAACCTAAAATTTTTAAAACTAAAAATATGGCCACCAACTAATTTATGTGGTACAAAAAATGAAACTACCCTTACATCAAACCATTCCCCTTTCAATACGATATTTACAAATAAATACAGTATTTATCGGTCGCCATTACTGGTGACCTAACTTTTTAAATTTTTGAATAAACAAGATTTACCAGTTGCTAGTGTCAGCAGCTGAATTTTTAGGTAAATATATTATTTACAAGTAAATACAATATTTACTAGTTGCTGGTGGCGCTGCCGGCTGGATTTTTAGATAAGTATACTATTTACTAATAAATACGTTGTTTACTAGTAAATATGGTATTTAACCGTTACTGGAGTTGGTAGCCAAATTTTTAAATAAATATATTTACGAGTAAATATGGTATTTACCGTTTATCGCCATCGGCGACGGCTATAATCTACTTATTAAGAAAAAATGCTATAATTTACCAATTGAACTATAATTTAAATTTTTTAGAAAATAGAGATTTAGAAGGAATGAGAGAAGTGAAAAATGAGGTTTAGAGATATTTTAGTTTTTTAATAAGATTTGAAATCTAAAATATCAAATTATGTCATAATCTAATTATTTAACAAAATGTGTTATAATTTATTAAACACATATCAAATATATTAGTTCCCTCGTTCTCTATGGTACGTTGCTTGTTTAGTTAAGGTCTGTTTGTTTTTAAAAAAACTGTTTTTTAACTTATTTAGTTGCTTTTGAATCTGTTTAGATGGACAATCTTAAAGTGTTTTTAATTTTTTTAAACACTTTTAGAACAAACTATCTCCTTAGTGCTTATGAAAAAAGTGTTTATGAAAAGGTTTTTTACATTTTGAACATTTTATTTGTAAATAGTAAATTAAATATCTCATCCATGTCCTTTTATTACATTTTTTATATAAAAATAAGTACTTTTAAGGTTTTTATTCAAATAGGTTCAAAAACTCTCCTTAAATATAAAAGTATTTTTTCAAGCATTATCCAACATGCAGTTTCGTACGACGTGAATATTGTCGTTTATTTAACAAGACATCATGTCGTTTTCCTTTTAAGTGATTGTTGCATCTTTTGGCATTCACTATAGGTTGTCGTTTAGAAGTTTCCAGTCGTTTCTCTTTTAAAAAAAAAAAACTATAGTCAGCATCTAAATGTACGATTACCAGAATACCCTTCAATAGCCGTGGGATGTTTTCTACTAATTCCCTACGGATAAGCCGGCCTAAGAATGCTGTCTTTTTCCTTCGAAATTTAGTTGTATTGTACCGAATATATTCATAACCAAAAGATTTCGTTATCCGTTCCCAAACTCTACAGACTAGAGTTTTCAATATTCTCCAAAGCATGGCCTCCTCTTCTTCAACTCTTCTGCTTCCACTAGGTAATAATAATAATAATAATAATCTGCACTTTTCTTTTCATCTGAATGAATCATGTCACTTCATTTTTTTTTTTCCTTTGGGTTTTTTTCTCTCCTTATCATCACCTTCGTTTCAGAATGGGAAAGAAATCCAAAAGCAATAACAACATTATGCACATGATATTTCTGTTTTCTCACTAATTGCAAAATCATAAGAATTTTCTTGGGCAACACACCATGTTAGGTTCTACTTGTGGCAAAAGTCAAGGCATTAGTTGCAGTAAGAGAATTGGGGGTCTCGTTGTGAGATGCTGGAACTCGGAAGTTAAAGATTCGAGGGCGAGAGCAAATTGGGATGATGAATTGAAGTTGAGTAAGAGGCGCAGAGAAGTGATTGGATTGATGTTTGGAGTTGCGAGCGTGTTGGTGGAGTCACATCATGTTGCTAAAGGAGCAGGGTTGCCACCAGAGCAAAAGCCAAGGCTTTGTGATGATGCTTGTGAGAAGGAGCTTGAAAATGTATGGTGAGATTACCTTACCCCTTATCTTTACCACATTTTTTTTTTTTTGGGTCTCTTCTTACTTGTCCCAGAAAATTTTCAAGAATGGTTAGGTCAATCTAAGATTTGAATAAGCAAGACCCTATTAGAATTAGCTAAAGACTAGGGAAGAAAACACATTGATCAATGGAATGAAAGCTCAAAACCATAAATTTCTACTTTCATTTCAGACAAACCATAGCCTGTAGGTAGCTTTATGAGATGATCAATTTTTAATGGGATTTTTCGGACTCTTCATTTATTTATTTTTTTTTGGGGGTAGCATTTTGTATGGTGATATTTGTTTAACCCCTTTTCTCCAACACTTTATTTTTATGTTCTTATTGTGTCAATCATTTTAGAAAATTTGCAAGGCGGGTCAGTCTAAGACTTGGGCAAGTAACACCTATTAAAATTAACTAGGGAAGTAAACACAATGATTAAGGAGTGAAAGCTCAAAACCAGCAATATTTCTTTCATTTCAGACAAACTATGGCCTTACCTTTATAAGTGGATCATATTTGAATGGAATTTTTCTCCTTTTTTTTTTTCTCTCTATAGATTTTCAACTTCATTTATGGAGTAGCCACTTAGGCTTATTCTTTACCATAGATGACCTCGCACAAAATTTACAAGGTAGCTGAGGTCAATCTAAGACTTGTTAAAAATTGGCCTAGACTAGGAATAAAAATCTCAAAACCAGCGATTTCTTCTTTCATTTCAGACCAACTATGACATGTAGCTTTTATAAGATCATCTGCTTTAATGGGATTTTTCTAAAATTCTAAACCTTTCATTCTGCATTAGACACTTAGGGGCTTATTCTTTCTCATGAATTAGATCCTTTCCTTAGAACATAATCATTGAAATACCAGCATTTCAATTATCCGATCGAGAAGATCATGGTTTAGAAGAGATTGAGTCTGACCAAGTTTTTGCTGGCTGGTACTCATGGTGGCTTTTTCCCTCTAATAAAGGTACCTACGGTAACTACAGAATCTGGTTTGCGGTACAAGGATATTAAAGTTGGTGAAGGTCCTAGTCCCCCAGTTGGTTTTCAGGTGTGTTAAGTTTCTTTGGCTTTCTTGCCACCTATAACTAATTCTTAACATGAAAACTCAAAGTTTCAGTATATTTATCTATAATTGAGTGTTCTTCTTGTATTTAAAGTTTCTATCCTTTGAAGCTGACATAGAAATTAGGCCCAACTATTCAGAATAATGCCCACCCATTTGCATCCATTTGACGTCTTCCTGCAAAAATCTCTACACTTCATCCATATGTATTGTTGATCTACATATGTTTATAGTTTGTCAGACAATCGACCTGAACTTTCCATTTAGAAAGGCTTTCCAAAAACTGCAATAGAGCATATTCATATATGCTGATTTGTATCATCTTAATTGATCACGGTCCAGTTTTATCAGAAAGAAAAGAAACTTGTCAACTTCTCAACCTGCAATCTTTACTTTGTGTGCTTGATTCTCTTAACCGCAGGTGGCTGCTAATTATGTTGCCATGGTTCCATCTGGGCAGATATTTGACAGGTAAAACAATAATTGATTTCACATTAGAAACTTTGATTTAGATGCAGGACACCAATTTTCATTCTATTATTGGTTTGTCTCCATTTACAGTTCATTGGAGAAGGGTCGGCCCTACATTTTTCGTGTTGGTTCTGGTCAGGTATGATATATGGAATAAAATCATTCATTTTCATGAAGAAACTTTTTGCCACCCATGTAAGATTACAACGGAGAAAAATGGTGTTATGTGATTCTTATAAGACTTTGGTAAAGCTGTGCTCAGCCTTCCAAGATTTCTCTTGCTCAGTCAGCTTCCAGAAACCACTATGAAGCTGCTTACTTTTTTTTCTAAAAAAAAATTGTTGTTAATAGTCGAAAAGTTCAAACTAATATTTGATCTTTTGATGATATGATAAGAGTAATGATATGACAGAATATAGTGCAGTCTCAAGCAGCAAATCTACAGAACTTAAATAGATTTGATTAGTACTTCCTAAGCATCATCAAAGTCCCAAGTGGATTCTGTTACATTAATTGTTAGATATATTTTAATGGTTTTTAACCTAAATGAGTAGAACAGGTGATCAAGGGCCTTGATGAAGGCATGCTGAGCATGAAAACGGGCGGGAAGCGCCGACTCTACATTCCAGGATCAGTAAGATTTTCACTTCTTTCTCAACTATTATGTTAATACTATCAACTATATAGAAAATTGAGGAGAATACAATAAAAATTGAATACATGTATTATGTATACATATACATGCATACAGATATAGGCCAAGGGGTAGTTCCTAAGATGTACCAGTCTATCAGGTCATATCTAACTGTTTAAATGGAATAAAAGTTAATCTGACGGCTAAAAGAACCTAAACGGCAAAAGGAAAAAAAACCGGTATTGTTATATAGCACCTTTAGTTTTGTTAACTTCCATAACTATATATTCTAATTCACTAATGAGGGAACACAAATCATTCATGTGATCCAGTGACAATGGTAACTAATAGTTTTCACTACTTAATTAAAGTACCTCCAAAGGGGAAACATTTGGAAGTCAGTTCTAACCTTCTATATATATATATATATACATACTGATATACATTAGTGTGATTTGATTTGATCAGTTGGCATTCCCCAAAGGTCTAACCTCAGCCCCAGGAAGGCCAAGGGTGGCTCCGAATAGTCCGGTCGTCTTCGATGTGAGCTTGGAATACATTCCAGGCCTGGAATTGGATTTTGCAGAATAAGAAAGTTCTCGCCAGCTTTTTTTCATTGCATTGTCTTTGGTCCATAAGTTTCGTTAAGTACAGGAGCACACAAAGTGATCCTGGTGTGAGCAGTTGCATTGATTTGAATACATGTCAATTTGTTGATTCATTTCTTTTTTCCTACTACTTCTGTATAAGAGCAGGATATCCCTGAACTCATGGGATAATCTAGAGTTGCAAACAAAAGAAACATTAAGGACTTGGGAAACTCTATGAAAGCTTTTTACATAATTTAGTTTTGTTAAAAAAGAGAGGTTGAAAAGACACTCAAATAAGCTATAGTGTGAACTGATAACAATAATAGGAAAATGCTTTATATCACAACTTAATTCCTTCTCAAACCTACTCTTCTTGAATTGACTCCTATTCATGGTCTCCTTTTCTTTTCTTTTCTTTTTTTCCAAAAAAAGAAAAGAAAAGAGAAAGATGAACAAAAAAGAAAAATGTCTTAGCCTGTAAAATTTTGACATGTATCCCTGAGGGTCAAAACTCCATCAGCACAAATAAAACTGCCAACGATAATATTAATATGCTGTTTTATAGGGAAGTTCTGATATGCTGCAAGAGAAATTCTTGGTGTTAGTGCTAGTTGGTAAAATATACTATCATAATTGTAAAAAGAAAAATACTAGAGAGACCCACTCTAATCTCAATTTTTGTATTAATTTTTTAAGTTATTATTCTTTTACTAGTAGGTGCAATCTATTGATATAATAATTTTTTAAACGCCTATTAAAAAAAGAATAATAAGTCATGAGTTTATAAAAAAAAAAAAAAAAAAATTAGTATTAGAATTGGTGTTCCTAACATAAAAGTGATGATAAAATATATGAAGTCTACCAACACAATAATGAAATTAAAAGTAAGTAACAACATACTCATGGTGGTTGGTAACAGCACATGAAAACCAGTCAAAGGTAGTAATTTTATTTTGAAGCATCACTGTTGATGAAGGCTGATCGCCTTGTGAAATTTAAGGAGAAACTTACATAATAAAGAATATACAAGTATATATTTGCCAAGACATAGAGAATTCAAAACGTTGAAAAGATAAAACTAGTAATTATTATCTCCATGATTCACTTACGTTGTCAATGCAAAAGCTCCAATTATAAGAGTTGGATACACATAAGAAGTTATGTAATATGATATTAATCAAGGACTTTCCACGAGATTATTATTAACTTAAGGCGTGTACATATGTTTTGTATACACGTACCGCCCAAAGATTTAGTCTAAACTGCAACTTGTAACACACGCAATCAAAATTCAACTCTTATAATTAGACACTTTTTTTCTTATTGAAAAAGAAAAAAAAAATTGTCAACACTGAAATGGACCAGGCATATATTATATTAGATATTAGACACTTGGCTCTACATGATTGTTTGGAGATGTAGGCTAATTTACTTGATAAGAAATTTATGGGAGAGTTAATAGTGTTTAATTTTAGACCGTCCGATAATTTATTAAATTTCATGATCTAATGTTCTAAAACTGTAATTTAGTAGTGGGATGACTTATTTATTTTTTACCTACCAGAGAATTGTCTTTATGAGTCTTCATTTTAAAATATTGATTCACCTAAAACTTAATCAAAGTAGAGAAGAAATAAGAACAACAACCTTTTTTTATTTTTTATTTTAATCTTTGAATGGAAAAAGATAACTGGATTTATAAATACTCATTCAACCTCTTGACATCCCACACCAAATTCAAAGGAAACAATAACTGGATTTCCTTGATATTGCAAAAACTTTTTTTTTTTTTTTTTGATTTCCTTGTACCCTTTTGAGACCAAAAGAAAGTTGTCTCTCTTGATATGGAAATATTATATGGTACTGAGGCCGGTGGAGCAGTTCTTTTTGTCCTTCTTCTCTACCTTGTTATGTCCAACAATATTGTTCTGGTTTCAATGATTTTCGGCTTGTTAATATCCATCATTTTTCTCTATCAACTTCTAAGGTACGGATACAAAGTTATATAATATAGTAATATACGTACTAGTATGTAAAAATATAGTATATTTTTAATTTTAGAAATTGAACAATCACGTTCAATTAGCTCAAAAACATTGAGCAGGTCCTAATCCTTAGATTACTATAGAAGTGATACTTGATAATAACTTCCAATAATTTTCTTGTACTCAGGAGGCTCTGGCTTTCTGTTGGCTTGGAATCAAAATCTCAACCTAATGAGAGGACTTCTCAACCTGCGACTCGAAAACCTATAAGATTGAAGCTGCTCATAGACAAGAATAGGAGTCGAGTTGTATTCGCGGAGTGTGGCAAGGATTTTGTTGATGTGTTGCTTAGCTTTCTTATATTGCCGATGGGAACAATCATAAGGCTGGCTAATAAAGAATCAAGAATTGGGTCCATGGATGAACTGTACAAGAGTGTGGAAGCTCTTGACAAAAAGTGTTTCAGGACAAAGGCTTGCAAGAACATGCTGCTCCAACTGAGAAGTGCGCATGGACTGCAGTCCAACAAGTTGATTGTGAAGATTGATGGAATGGACTACACCAAGTTCTACACTTGCTCCAAGACTCCATGCTTGAACAACGAGTCCTTTGGATTCATCAGTTTGGTGGAGAATTCGATCTGCGCTTGTGGAAAACCGATGGACAACAAGCTGCGAATCAAGTACGCAGATGGGAAGGCAGATGGGGGATTCATCACTAGAGCGCAGAGGTTTATCATAAGCAACGATTTGCAGATTCTCCCTGCATCAATATCTAACACACGTTCGCTCCTTCTGAGGCACGAATTCAGAGACAACACCGGTGTGCAAGAGCAGCACATCAATATTGGTCTTGAGGAGGTAAGTTATCTGGTATCAAGCAACAATCCATTAGAATCCAAATTAGTCAAGCATTTTCTCTTATGTCGGTACTTTGATGGTCATAATGCCTAAAACATGACTAGATATTGAACTTGAATTAGAAATCCATCGAAAACATAAGACAAGTTCACCAAGTTTTTTCAATTCAGGTGCTGCAGCTGCTTCATCAATCAATGCTCTCCAAGACACCCCTAACAGATGTTTTTCTGCAAGAGAATATGAGCATGGATATCACTTCATCACCTGATTCATTACACCTGCCTTATCAACAGCAGATGAATGGCAATTCCGACTCTGAGGAGATGAATGTGAAACTATGGTTTAGCAAGTCAACAAACAGGGTAATTTGCATCGAAGCAAGAGAAGATTTCGTCGATTTTCTCTTCTCCTTCCTCACAATTCCTCTAGGTTCCATCAACAAGCTATTAAGGGGGGACTCTTGCATCGGAAGCATAGACAACTTGTACAAGAGTGTCCAGATGTTGAGCGCAATGGACATCATCTCCCTGAGGTGCAAGGAAATGCTTCTGAGCCCCAAGCTCGAGCACATGTTTGGCTGTGAGAACCGGTTGCTTGAAGTCGAAGAAGAGGTGACTCCATCGGAGTTCATATACAACAAGTGCTATTCCTGTTCTCTGCAGAAGAAAACATGCTTGCACTTGCAATTTCAAAGGCTTAAAATCATGAACCCCAAATGGCGCGGCACGACAAAAGGTGGCGGGGGTTTCATAAGAGAACAAGGGTCCTTTCTGGTCACTGATAATCTTATGGTTGAAACTCTATCACCTGCCTCTGGTATGAGCAGACTTGACATTCCCTTTACAGATTTGGAAGAACTATCAGTTACAGTTGGAAAAGAAGAGGTATTTTACACAAAAGAATCTGTTCAAATAGCAGAAACATGAAAATTTTCTTAAATCTTAATAGCTAATTCGTTTATAAGTTTCAGAAGCAACAATCTTATGCATTTTTCAATGATCCATTATCCAAGATAGACCCTTTATAGTTTATTGGTGAACATTGAACAATAATCCTTTTATAATTACCAAAAACCCCTTTTTTTGGTGATCAAAATTTATGTACCTCCTAAAACTAATCAAATTGGAAATTTCCCTTGTGCAGGCTTTAACTCTTCTCAGAGGTGCTCTGACTTCTAAAAGTGTCCTCAATCATGCTTTTAGCTCACGAGTGATAGACAGAAATCTTTTGTATTACAGCTAAGAGTGTATATAATATAATCAAATTTCATTACAATAGTGTTGAGACGTGAGTCACGTCTTCAAAAATTCTTCTCTGTCATTACATTTATTATCCAGAATTTCATTTGAGCAGAAATAGAGAAATGGCTGAAATGCCAATTAGCGAACAAGACAAGTTCACATCTTTATTTAGGTAAGGAAAATTTTATTCTTGCCAAGACAAATACTAGCTTTGTCCTTTCACAATTGAATATATCTTTGCATAGAAAATTTTATCATTTCATCACACAATTTTAAAAAAAAAAAAAAAAAAAAAAAGAGGAAATCAATTAAAGAAAAAACTGATAAACATTCGTCTCGGTCCAAATTCGCTGACCCTTCGAAGGGTAAAACCCACGCCTAAGACCCGACAACGAGAAACTACCTCGGTATGCTACAAATGAGCACGCTAGAGGCTCTACAGAAAAAAGACCCATCCTAAACAAAGAAAGCCTCATAGCTCTGGAGGGACACATTATAAACCTCACGAAGTGGGGACATCTACGTAGTCTAGAACAGATTCTAACTAGACCAAGACCACCCTATAAGTGGACATACAACTGGCCTCATGCCGGACAATAAAAACTAAAATTAAACAACAATATAAACGAGGGTCGGGTAGGAAGACCACCACCCTTATTGCAACGTGAGGGCAAACAAACGTCGCCTTTATTACAACAAAAAGCAACAATAAACACAAAACCAGAGAACAATCACCACCGCAATCCGCGGACACGGGGTCCCTCAACGCCAGCCACCCAGGAGTCCTCATCACCCAACTCCGGCCACCAACCACCGGAGCCATCACAGCCCCACCACGGCCAAACCCACGCCAAGGCCAAAAGGCCCTCAGACCACCCTCCCACAGCGGCACGAACCCAACCACGCCTTCAGTCGGGCCCCTTAACGCCTGTAGAGGGCGGACGAAGGCAGAGACCACCCGATTCGCAGCAGAACCATCCAGCCAACCCTTCCCCCGCCTCCTACCGATCCAGCCTAAATCCGGAGACGATCAGAGCCTTCCACAACCTCCACGGCCGGTCCTAACGCCCCCCTCCTTTTACCAGATACCAATACATTTTCATCACACAATTATATCAATACCAAAAATATACAAATTAGATGCCAAGATGCGAACTTGTATCAATACCAAAAATATACAAATTAAATGCCAATCAGTGAACAAGTTCGCATCTTTATTCAAGCTGAAATGCCAATCAATAAACAAGTTCATATTTTTATTCAGACATGAAAAAAATTTAATCTTGTTAGCAAAAAATAAAATAAAAGAGTATGACATCAAAATATATTAATAAAATTAATAAAAATCTATCAATTCACAAAAGCAAATAGATATACTTTTAACGGACAAAAGAATTATCATATCATATTTATTGTATATAAATAAATATATAATGTACTTCTATTGACACAAACCAGAGTAGAGTATTACATTTTGCTAAGATTATTATTATTATTATTTAATAACAAACCGGTCACTTCCCACATAAACTCGAATACACAGCAGCGTATACGCCGAGCGCGTAGACCCCAATCGCTGCCCCTACGAGGCCATTTCCCAGCCGAGTCAGAGCTCCGACGCAGGCGATTCCCGCCGCTCCGATCGGGACACGGCGGAGCAGGGAGCCCCGGGCGCTGGACAGGGCCGCGTCCCCGAACAGCTCCACGGCCCACTCCTTGAACTGGGCCGAGCTCAGAGTTTGGGCTCCGTCGTCGTTGTTGTCGTTGGGCCCGCGAGTCACGACTCGGAAGGCAGAGTCGACCTGAGAGCGAGTCGGGGGAGACGAAACCCAGCCGAGCGCACGCGGGCGGGCGGCGGAGACGGCGAGGGCGCGGAAGAGGTTGTCAGCGGCGTCGGTGAGTTGGTAAGGGAAGACGCCTGGGAAAGCGTGCTGAGTAAGGGAGAGGCAGTGGGAGAAGGTTGCGTCGCAAGCTGAGTCAAAATCGGGCGAGTTGGAGAGCGAGTTCTTGACTCGTTTCGAGGCTGATACACATATACCCATCTTTCTCTCTCTCTCACTCCTCCGTTTCTCTCTCTAAGCGGAGTGAACGAGGAAAGGAGGGCGAAGAAGATATTAATATCTTCATTAATTTCTACTAATCTTTTTTCACACGTGAAAAGTTCGTTGCACGTGCTTAATTAGCCCGATAAATATCATCACCTCTTTCACACTTTTCTGAAACTTCTTATTCCTCGTCATAGTTCATTGTTTTCTCTCTCATGGGGGTTTCTCTGAAATCCAATTTTGCCCTAGTGGTTTTTCGTCAAAACCTCCCAAAAATCCATATCTCGACTCCAAAATCAACTAATCATGTGTTTATCACGTTGTGTGGTCTGAGAAATGGTCCGAGAAAGCAGATGTGGAGGTCGAGGGTTTTGTCGACAGAAGCCATTCAGGCAGTGCAGGCGCTCAAGTTGGCAAAACCAAGTCCGATGAAGCTCGACGAGGTTTTCGGTGGGAGACTCAGTAGGCTCTTGAAGGCTGACTTGTTGGACGCTTTGGAGGAGTTGCAGAGACAAAATGAACTCGACTTAGCCCTCAAGGTACTATTATTGTTTTTTTTTTTTTTTTTCCTTTTCCTTTCTTCTTGCTATTTGTATGATTATTCATGTTGTTTTACAATGATTAGTTTTTGGGTTTTGACAATATACTTGGTAATTGGTTGTTCACTTGTTCATGGATAAAAGATATAAAATCGCAGAAAATGTAGGATTTTGTGGTGAAGCTTTTTCGATTAGGAAGGTCTCTCTCTCTTTTGGGCTGATCTGAATTGAAATCAGTGTTGCTTTTCTTGCCATTTCCATAATTATTTTGAACGATTACTTTTCACGTGGTTTAATATGGACTAATTTTGGGTTTAACTGATACTTTTTTGTTCATGAAGAGAAGAGATAAAATACAAATAAAAGTAGGATTAGGCTTATATTAGTATTTTGGAAGACTGTCAAAAAAGAGCTACACAACTCGTAGTCTCAAATGTGCCATGTTTTATAAAGGATTTTTGTGGCTTCAAAAATTATCAAACTGGCCTTTCATCGTGGACATGCTTGAATTGAGGGTTTTTCTTCTTCTTCAGTTTTATACTTTTCTGAACTGACATCAGGATTTAGGTCTTCAAGTTTGTAAGGAAGGAAGTATGGTACAAACCAGATTTATCCCTATACTCTGACATGATTCGGTTGTTGGGAAAGAACAACTTACTTGAAATGGCTGAAGAGCTCTTTAGGGAACTAAAAGAAGAAGGCCTAGAACCTAACACAAGGGTATTCACTGAGATGATTGGAGCATATATACAACTTGGTATGGTTGAGAAGACAATGGAGACATATGGGTTGATGAAGACATCAGGTTGTGCTCCTGAAAAATTGACATTCACAATATTGATCCGAAATCTTGAGAAAGTTGGAGAAGAAGAGATGGCAGCAGAGTTAAAAAAGGAATGCCTCGAGTATATCAATTATCCCGAGAAATTCCTCGAAGAGGTAGAACGCAGCAAACACGTAAGGGCTCGAATTAGTCGTGTTGTTGGTTGTAATATTCATCGTCCTTCGTCTCTATGTTTCATTTCTTAAGGCAAACAGGTTTGCATTAATGGAGCAGTATTTCTTCATAAACTTATATGCTTTTGTCTTTGAACTGACTTTTATTTGTTTTCATATTTTTCAGCGAAAGAGGAGAACCTTGAGACTTGTCTGACATTTTCAGATACTTGGCATGTAGACAAGGGGTTGGTTTACAACAGTGATCGACCACACTAGGGGCCCAAAATCCTCAAGCTACCAAATTTTGTGATGATATTTCTTGAGGAGTTATTGAAAATGGTTGTGGTTGGATCGACAAGAGGTTTAGAGTTCGAATCCTTAGTATCCAAGATTAAAAAAAAAAAAAGGAGGTTTCATCCTAAAAGTTTGAATGCACGCTCATGCTTGTTAGAACTCTCTTGCCTATGTTACATTTTTTGAATGGTTAAATGACAACTCAGAGTTTGAACTCTCTTGCCTATGTTTAAACGGAAATAGTAAAAAATAAACCAATATGAAAAGCTTAAAAAAGTATATAGGCTAACTTTTAGTTATAGAAATTAATAGGCTATAACTTGTTAAGTTATGGTTCATAACCATATAAGTTATGGACAAACTTGTCAAGTTATGGTTCATAGCCAGACGAGTTATGGACAAAACCCGTAAATTATGGATAATAACTTGTCAAGTTATGGTTCATAATCAGATAAGTTATGGACGAAAACAATAATTTGACATATTTATTAATTTATGTAAACTGTTGGCCTATTAATTTTAATTCATTTCAAGTTTTGACATATTTTCCTCTTTTAAATAAACACGTTTCCAAAATGACGTTTAACAAAAAATAAAAATGAAAACGGTTTTTTTTAATTTAATGTAAAATGAAAGAAATAAAAAATAACTTTTAATCGTTTTATTTTTTATTTTTATTTTCTCCTCTCTCAAGCAAAGAGAGAGAAAGAGAGACATTAATGAATTTTTTTACACTGAAAATAATCTCTTAATAAAATTATTAAATATATTTTTAAAAATGATTTATGTCTGAGATTGAAAACGTTGTCATTTTCATTTTCATACAAAAAATAAAATTATTTTAAAATGAATTCCCAACACGCTTATGGTGTCATATTTCTTTTCATTGTTAGATAGAAACTTATGGCAGAAAGTGTCATACAATTCAAGTAACATTTTTTCTTTTCTTCACTCAGTCAAAATGAAAATCTACGAAGTACAAATAAACAGAAAAAAAAAAAAAAAAAAAAAAAAAAAAAAAAAAAAAAAAAAAAAGTTAACAAATATTACAGTACATGATCCACATCAGAAAATGGTTGGTCCCTCAACCATGAGAAAGCAAATATACAACGTCCACAACAATTTGAATTAGATATAATAGCTGAAGTAGACATGAGAAAAGAAGTCGATAATTGATATGGGAGTCATAACTCATAACACAATTCCCTCTTCAGTTCAGCTAGCCAAATGACTAGGAGAGCTGTTGAACATACTGTGCCACATGTAAGCTCTTGAAAGAACCATCTCAAGTTCTTGGTCAGTCCAGTTTTGGGTTGGAAGATGTTGAAGAAACATCACCAGCTCTTGAAAATCAAGCTTCTGGAGCTCATCTGACCACTGAATATAACAACATGCTTGTGAATTCAGTAAATTGAACCGTAAAAAGATATAAATATGTGTGAGCGCGCGTGTGAGTAGCCAGAACAAAAAAGCACAGTTTCCACATGCTAAACTAACTTGGAAGTACCAAACTACAAGAAGTTCAAGGACATATAGAATTCTATCTCACCGTTAAAAGAAAGCTGGCGAATATATATACAAGGAAATCTGGTAACGCGTCTCCTTCTGCAAGATATGTGTCCCACAGGCGGGTAACAAGATGGAAAGGGATCTAAGAGAAACAAACAATTGATTAGCTTTAACGAGTTCTCTGAAATAAGCACTTAAATCTAAATGAAGGTTCCTAATGTGATAATGAGCTAAGACAAGCGTCTGTTGAAGCAAACCTCGCGTATTAAAAGACAGTTGAACCAGCGGAAAGCAAATTGAAGAAATTCCAGCCCTTGCTCCTCCATGTGTCTAGAAACCGGTTCTAGTGTAGTTATTGGAGGGGGGGAAAAAGCAAAATGTCCTCAGTCAGAAAACTCACAAATCAATATATATCATTAAGATATGCAGTTTGACCATTTTCAAAAGATGATGATCATTTCTAATTAAAGCCAACCAAATAATCTTGCAAATTTCTTCATGCAAAGAAAATGGTGCAAGACAGAGAGAGACAAGCAGAGAAAGGGGTTACCATCTATCCGTCTGACCAATTCCTTCAACTTAAACACGAGTCTCTGGATACCGGGCTGCGCAAAAGTGTAATGGTCTTGCATGCCATCAAGTAACTTTGATAGACACCAATAGCAATCAGCCTCTACATTAGAAATTTTATCCTGAGATAGATCAGAGATTGACCAATTGTCCGCACTCCCTTCCAAGTATTCCGACAAGAAAACAACCAGAAACGGTGTGGCGAGATCATTTATTCCCTGAACATATCCACTCGCGGGATGCCGAATAGCCCTGAAAAAAGAGCAGGACAAGTAAAGATGAGTTCACTGTATTTACAAGCCTCTAAAAAAGGTCAAATGTTGAATTCGACATGCCCAGTTCAGAGAAAGTCCTGAATACTCTTAATTATTATTTTGGACTTAGATTCAAGTAAAAATAACATTTCAAAATTTTGTTTCAATTTTTCAACCATCCATCCATTTCAGTGGCTAACCATGTATAAAGGACACGCTCCAAGGATTTCTGAACTTGGGCTTGCTGAAAAAAAGAGACATCTGGTACAGTTCTTGGACAATCAACAGCAATCTGAAAAGGAAAGTACGGCAAACTGTTAAGAAGTGGGGTGAAGACTATCACATATCAGAGTAGATGAAACCAGTTTGGGAAAAAAACTAACCTGGCGAAGCATGTTGATTTCATCATCTGAACGCTCGGTGTCTGGAATATCACAATACTGAGAAACACAATCGAGATACTCAAGTCGCTTCCTTCTCAGAACTCCCTCCCTTCTATCTGAATTAGGTGGTGCATATCCCTGTTGTCAGTTCATTCTTAAATTTCAACCAAGAAGCAACATTTATTTAAAAGGCAATTTAGGCTACTAAAGGGCCAAATAAAGGAAGCCCAGATTGACATATGGCCCCTAATGGACAGGAACTTTTTTCTGCTAGGTAGTAGGTAATGAGCTTTACTGGATTCTCAGGCTTACCAAGAGAAGTCTCCATATGTTAGGGCGCATATACGGTGGTATGCCATTCCAAGCTAATTCACGCAACTTCTCTACACAAAGAAAAATTTGGGGTTAAATAGAACACATTAAGGGTCTAAAAACCACAATGGATGGAAATTAAAAGCATAGAGCAGACAAATTCAATTAGAAAAGAGTTCAATTATTTATGTCCTGGAACAGCTCAAATATTCACTGCAAAATTTTGTTCAATGCCTCAGAGTCTCAACACCTACATGCTTTTCAGGTTTATTTATCTGCACATGTCTGACCTCTATATACACACACTATCATTTATAGAATAAGTGAAAAATGAAGGGGAAAAAAAACTTTTTTTTTGGTCCTGTTTGACAGACGGGGAGAATAGGTAAATTTGAAGGCAGCATACCTAATATGACTGTTGTCTCCGACAGAAACTTTGAGAACTTCATGAGTCTTGCAGAATCTGTTGCTCTAGCACCCATGGTGGATTTTTGAACTTCTTTGGGAGTATTCTCAGCATTCGAAGATAATGACTTCAACTTGTTCGCATTGGCATTGCTATTTGGCTTGCTTGTGCTCTCGGCTTCCTCCTAAAACCACAGTCCCACTTATCTCAGTCACAAAACTAATTTGAAAGATGATATGAATTTCAGAATTTAGTTATTACAAAAGATGAGTATAAATGTGAAATCCTTACTGGCTTCTCTTCATGGTCACTTGTCCCAGCATCATTGGATGAGAAGCTCCTATGATAACTTGGGGAGTGTTCTTGTAAGCTTGAATCATCTAGTGGGTCTGACCTCCTAGTAAGTAACACTTTACCAGGAATAGTACGGCCTTTGAGCAACCTATGGAGGCAGAATTTATAAATAGATAAGAAATATCAGATTCCCATTAGCTTAACAAGGCATGCATAAAAATTTTTTGTGGGTTTCAAAATGATGATGCATTAAGGTCTTATTTAGCATCGCTTCATGAGTTATGGAAGTGGTTTTGACTTCCTAGGTCTGAAAGCTAGTTGGAAGTGTAGCTTTGATTCTCCAAAAGAGCTTCTAGTCAATGCCACGAAACGAAATTTCTCAAGAAAACTCTTCAAAAGACGTTGAAACTTTTACTAGAACTTCAACAAGATTTTATAAACTTCACTTTAACATTTTTGTTGCTTACTAGTACATTCTAATACATTTTTGCTTCATTAAACTCTCTAAGAAATGTGTTTCTAAACAATGATTGAAAAGCTATAGCCTTTACTTCTCTTCTAAAAGCATAAGCAAATACAAAACGGGCCAAAAAATAACTTGTTCTAAATAAGCGCTAAAGGTGGAAACGTTACATAACAAAGAGAATGAAACAATAAAAAGATTTCACATTTATAAATCGAACAGAAAAGTTTATAAAAATCAAATCTAAAGCGCATTTAGTTAAAAGCATAATTCTGCTTGAAACTAAATAAAACAATCCACAATACTTGATAAAATCCTCGTTTCCCATTTTCCCATCAACCAAACAGAACAGAGCATAATTTAACTTATCAGCTTTGAATGCTTAGATCGTTCTAATCACACACCTTCTCACTCATTTCTTTGCAAAATCAGCCCAAATTGAGCAAAACCCACATCAAATTTCTCAACCAAATCAAAGAATTGGGCAGATCAAAACCCATGCATTACAAAATGCAGAACCAAATTCCAAAACAGAACCTTCCAAAAGCAAATGGGTTATATTATCATCAGCGTTAGTTAACGACTGAAAAGTCATGTGATACTAGGATTACGAAACTGAAAACATAATTGTTATCAATCAAATCTGAGGAATATTAATAATTCGCATGAATCTTACCCTTGAACATTTCGGAGGGTTTGGTTGAATCTGGCGTCAAGGCTTGAGAGAGCACTCTCTTTCTTCGGCTGATCTTCTCCTCTGAGGCCGTGGTTGCTGTTGTTCTTCATGCTTGCCCACCAAAGACCATTTTTTTTTTCCTTTTCTTTCTACTTGTTATGCTCCTTCTACTCCCTCATCTTTGCCTTCTCAAAAAAGAGAAATTTGCGAGAACGAGAATCAAAAAATTAGTAAAATGACTTCGGCCCAAATATTTTATTTTTAATATATAAGTAAAAATAAAATTATTTTAAAAATTATAAAAAGATGTTTAATTTATGAATTTAAAATTATAATTTAAAATTATTTTTAATTTATGTATTTTTTTTAGAGAAAATATTATAACGAGTTACGAATTATAATTTAAATTATAACACAAATTTTTACTTTAAATATATTTTTAAAATTGATTCTGAAATTACGTTTGATTGATTTTTTAAAATATTATTTTAGGTATAATGAAAAAGTTAAATCGTGTTTAATTATAATTATTAATTAATATATTATAACATTATTAATAAGTTCTATAAAATAAAAATAAAAAAAATAACTTTTAACTGTTTTATATTTCATTCACAAAAATCATTCTTACTATTTTTTATTTTTATTTTCGTTTTCAAAACATTTACTAAATAAATACAGTTTATAAATTACTTTTATTTTTGTGTCTCAAAATACGTGTAAAAATATTTTTAAAAATAATCTAAAATTAATTTTAAACGCACTCTTTATTTTTTTATGAAAAATGACCAACTTTTTTTTTATAAAATGTAGTCATTTTTTATCGTTCTCTAATTATTTTGTAAATAAAAATTATTAAAAAGTTATTTTATTAATAAAATATTTTTATTTACAAAGGCTTCTAAAAGAGCCAACAGGAATTTTTTTTATAATTTATTTTTGGTTTTTTTAATGTTGGTAAAGAAAACGAAGTGGAAAGTTGGGAAAAATAAAAAATAAAAAAAGAGAAAAAATTACAATAAGGCCGGGTCAAACGATGTGTCGTGTTTGGGATTTTGTAATAGAATTTCTTTTTTTTACATAAACGACCGCAACTTGTGGACTCGAAAGTAGAAACTCTTCCGTTGATTATTCTTTATATGATAAGTAGACGACAAGAGAACAGCTCCTTATAGGTTGTTTTCTGAATAAACGACAACATTTTATCAGATTGCAAATAAAAAAAGGAACCCGATGTCGTTCTTGGCACGACCAACACCAAACAATATGACCGTTTAGTTTACTAATTTGAGTTTTTAATTCGAGTTGAGATGTTATTTTATGTGAGAATTTTTTACTGTAGTAAAAAAGTTAAATGTGATTGTTTATGAGAGTTTTTTACTGTAACAAAATTTAAATTTTAAATTTAAATCGGTAAAATAAACAGGATCATAATTTGCTGACAGAGTCTACACCATCAACTACATGTCTTTATTATTATTTTTTTAGGTATACGTGGTTTATTATTATTATTTTTTTCGCTTGAAGGTATACGTGGTTTATTTGTCTAAAGAAAGATGAGAAGCTGTTTTGTTTTTTTTTTTTTTCTTTGCAAAGATGAGAAAGTGTCGTTTTAGTTTTGTAAATGGTCATTGGTTAAACGACGAATATCATATAGTTTTAGTAGAAAATGTCGTTTTAATTTTCATTAGCAAAAACAAATAAATAGGCTTTCGTTTTGAAGAGGCACCGCCACCATCTCAAAAAGTTCAGAACTTCCGATATTAGCCGCCGCGAAACCCAAAATACTCTCTGTTTTCTCTTCTTTCTTTCAGTACTACTGATTTCCGTTTAGGGTTTATCTCTTGTGCTTCTCTCGGGCTGCAATGGCGGCGGACGACGGAGGCACCGACCAGTCCCACAAGACTCACAGGTCGAGGCTGTCGGGAGCTTCGGCCAAGAAGAAGAAAGTCAAGTCCGACAACGAGAAGAAGCAGAACCCTAAGGTACGCTTTTTCTCATCATCAACAAGACAGCTGTTTTTGCTTTCAAGTTTTTGACTTTGAGTTTTCGCCTTAACTTCCGATTTCGAACGAATGTATATATATATAGGCCTTCGCTTTCAGCTCCTCCAACAAGGCCAAGCGCTTGCAGTCACGCGCCGTCGAGAAGGAGCAGCGTCGCCTGCACGCGCCCACCATTGATCGGACATATGGCGAACCGCCTCCCTTCGTTGTTCTTGTCCAGGGATATATATATATATGAGAGAGACTGAAATTCATTGAAAATGATCAAAATTTGCGACCAGAATAATCCGAGGGAAAGGTTTCTTCGGAAGCAGAACAAAATATCTTCTTCTGAGAGTGTAATATTTCCATAGGTGGTTAAATTTTTTTTTTCCCTAATTTCTTTATCAATTTTAGGTTGGGAAGTCTCTTTTGATAAAGTCGCTTGTGAAGCATTATACGAAGCATAATTTACCAGAGGTTCGAGGACCGATCACCATTGTTTCAGGTTTGTATATTTAATTGTTTCTATTCCAAAAATTTCGAAATTAACATTTCTATTCATCACCACACGGCGAGTGAAGGGAATCCTCACATGGCAAAGAAACAAAAGAATTGGGTCAACCGTGTTATGTTATTTGGCAGTTTTAATGTATTACCACATGTATGGTGATTGTGTCACCATTTTGATAAATAGTAGTTTTCTTCCCCATTCCCTGACTTTGGGTAAGATTGGAGCTTTTTTTATTTTTTTTTTTGTTTTTTGGTTTGGGTTTGTGAATGACTGAATCTGAATGTGATAGGGAAGCAAAGGCGGGTGCAGTTTGTGGAGTGTCCGAACGACATAAATGGCATGATTGATGCGGCTAAATTTGCCGATTTGGCGTTGCTTCTTATAGATGGAAGTTATGGCTTTGAAATGGTGGGAAATTATTGCTTTTGAGCCTATCCTTGCTTGCTAATTTTTTCTAGTGGGATGGGTTTATTATCTCTTTATTTTAGTTAATTAGGCTGATCATATTGTTGATAAATTGTAATTGGGTTATCTACTCTGTAGGAAACGTTTGAATTCCTCAATATATTGCAAGTTCATGGTTTTCCAAAGGTTATGGGAGTTCTTACCCATCTTGATAAGTTCAAAGATGCAAAGAAGTTGAGGAAGACAAAGCAGCGTCTTAAACATCGTTTCTGGACCGAAATATATGACGGGGCTAAATTATTTTATTTATCTGGTCTTATTCATGGAAAGTAAGTATCTCATGACCATTCTCTGCTATGTACCTATACGGCATTGACTTCTTCTTTGGGCAGTAATTGACTATCTTTTCTCCACTTGGATGAGTAGGTATCCTAAACGTGAAATTCATAATCTTGCACGGTTTGTATCTGTTATGAAGTTCCATCCTTTGTCTTGGCGAGCTGCTCATCCTTATGTTCTGGTAGACCGTTTTGAGGATGTAACATCTCCTGAGAGAGTGCGCGTGAATGAAAAATGTGACAGGAACATCATACTTTATGGCTACTTGCGGGGATGTAACTTGAAAAAGGGAACTAAGGTATATACCATGAAGTGTCTGTCATTAAAAGTGAAATTGGATTTGGTGCAACTCTATTCTCTGTAACCCTAAAGATAACATGAACTAAGGGTGAAAATGCTGAATTTCAATTATTCTTGGTGTTTTTAGCACCCATCTCGTGGTGGTAATGTCCACCTCTATGTATAGAAGGTGAAAAAAGCACAGTTCATTGCTTATGGCTTTCTGATACTTGCCTCATCTTTTGCAAATTACACATTTGCATCTACCCTCTTTTTTCTCGTCCATTTTTCCTAGTTCAGAATTTTTACATCAGAAGTTAATCAAAAGATTGTGACTGTCATACCTTTTGCAACGGGACTTTCAGCTACCTTACTATGAGCTTTGGTCTTTTGCTTCAAAATATGATTGGTGTATGTAGTTATTTTAATTTTCCCTCTTAAGAGTATTGTTCTGTGTGTAACAGGTTCATATTGCTGGTGTGGGTGATTATAATTTGGCTGGTGTCACAGGCTTACCAGATCCTTGTCCTTTGCCATCAGCTGCCAAAAAGAAGGGATTGCGTGATAAGGAAAAATTATTCTACGCGCCAATGTCTGGATTAGGGGATCTACTCTATGATAAGGATGCTATTTATGTAGACATAAATGATCACTTTGTCCAGTTTTCAAACGTTGATGAAAATGGAGACATAACAGCAAAAGGTTACCAGTTTTTTTCATGTTTTTATATTATTTGCTTTATTTTGAACATCACCTCTTTTAATGGGCTGGCAATTTTGCTTTTTATTTTTCTTCCACGTGAACATGACAATAATGGAAAATTTTCCCTTCATTTTTGTTTGCAAGTGGCATAAATTTTCTTTGCTAAGCATTTGAGTTGACATGTTGACAGGAAAGGGTGATGACTCGGGTGTGGTTATGATAAAGAATCTTCAGAAATCAAAATTTGGTATTGATGAAAAGTTAGAAAATCGCTTTTTTGATGTTTTTGGCCGGAAACGTAATATACAATCAGAAGATCTTGATAATGGACAAGATACTGATGAGGCTGAGGAGCAAAATGGAAAGTTAGAACCTTCTACCATGGAAGATGATACGTCGGATAAAGAAAGTGGTTCGGATGAAGAAAGTGGTTTTGAGAATGGCTCGGAATCTTCAGATGAAGCTGCTGAAAGAGATGCAATAATGGAGAGTGAAGATGATGTTTTTGACGAAGAAAATGATGATGCGTCGGAACAAAAAACTGAACCAAAAGATCACTTGAAAGAACATGTTGAATATCATGGTGGGAGGCTAAGGAGAAAAGTTGTTTTTGGACAAGACCTTGCCGATAATAATCAGGAGGTGAACATAGTGAATTTGCATTTATTGTTTATTATAATTGTTAGAGATCATCAATCGAGTTCTATATACTAACCCCCCCTCCCCCAAAAAAAAAAAAAAAAAAGGAACGATGTTTTAAGTTCATTAATATTTGAACACTCTTATGTGTGTATTGAAATGTATTGTGTATTTACATACTTAAATACGTGAGCTGAAATAATATAAACAAGTCATATATTTTTTGCTGAATATAGCAATAGGCCTTTAGTAGCTCTTCTTCTCCTCGTTTGTGCATAGGTGTACAATTTGCTATCTATTGTATGATGAGATCACTCGCATGTGGCTAGAATTGACCCCCCGGGCCTTGATTTGTTGCTTGGTCTGGTGGAATATATGATAAACAGTATATCGTGGTCATGTATCATAATATTTTGATTTGGGGAAAAAAATACTTGTGGATGTGAAATATAAGGGGTCAAGACTTGCAACTTAATATATAAATATATAAACATCTGCTATTCATGCCACTAATATTCTCTTAATTCATGTAATTGTAGGATTTGGATGAAGATGATAATTATGATGCAAAAGATCAGTCGTCGAGTTATTCTTCTAGTGAAGATGGTGAGGATAGTGAAACAGAAGGTACAGTTGTTCATCTTCTTTGAACATGTTAGAGCTCCAATGTTTTTATTTGTTATAGGAAGTACTGCTCATAATTAATAGCATATTTGATTCTTTAAAGGTCCAGTAACGTCATTGGAATGGGTCAATTTCTCATTGGTTTTGCGTATTTCATTAGGCAAATGGTTAGTTAGATCTGGCTGCTTTAGGGTCTCATTTTTATGCCTTTTTTCTTTGTCATGATTTTAGAGAACATGGGAAACATTTCGAGATGGAAAGAATCTTTAGTAGAAAGGACTATCTCGAGAAAAAATGCTAACCTCATGCAACTTGTATATGGGAAGTCTACATCAAGGCCTGCTACTACTTCAGTTGATGAAGAAAATGGCGGGGATGAAGAAAGTGACGGAGATGACTTCTTCAAGATAAAAGGCGAAGGGAACAAGGTTTGTCCTCTACACTTTTCTTTCAAAAGTATTTCTTTTTAATCCTCTTCTTCCCTTCTTAGGTGTTTAACACGCCAGGCACTTGAATATCTCCGCCTTTGGCATCAATCCATGCTTGTTAGAAGTGGTACAACTCATATACACCATAAGATCACTCTTTTTCTTATTCGTTTTACAGAAACCTGGGGAAGGTTTTGATGGTGATGATTTGGATGTCGAGGACTGTTCCAAATTCACAAACCGTGCTAGTCTCAAGGACTGGAAAGATGACAAACACATTGAGAATATTCGCGATCGCTTTGTCACTGGTGACTGGTCAAAAGCCGCTCAAAGAAATCAAACATCAGAAGTGAACACTAATGGTGATGATGATGATGTATATGGTGACTTTGAAGATTTAGAAACAGGAGAGAAGCATGATGGGAATCGAACAAATGATGCTGGAAAGGGCATCAGCCACAATGAAGATGAGTTGGCAATTGAAGAGAGAAGGCTAAAAAAGCTTGCTCTCCGAGCAAAATTTGATTCTCGATATCCTTTTACTTGAATAATTTATCTGTAATTTCTGAAGAAAATCTCTGGTTGCTTTACCCACTGCCTGAACTGAAAAGAACTCGTTTCTTGGAATTTAACCATTTAAGTGTTCATTATAGATCTACAGTAGCTGTTATATCATGCCTAATACATATATTTTCTGATTGTATGTGATTATGTTATCTTGGATGGTCTCGTTTGCTTAGGTATTTAGCAACAATATGAAATTGCTTTCTGTGACCTTAACTATATCTACGTATGATGGGTCTGAATTATCAGAGGAGGAATTAGATGATAAACACGGAGCCAAGTTTCCTGGGGATCGGCCTAAAGAAAGTGGATATTTTGACAAGGTAATTTTTTGGGCATATATGTAGAAAATTTCTATCTGCTAGTATACAAAGTCTAAAAGAGAACTGTTGATTGATCCTTCCAGTTGAAGGAGGAAATTGAAAATCGGAAACAGATGAACATAGCTGAACTCAATGATCTTGATGAGGCTACCAGACTGGAGATTGAGGGATTTCAAACTGGAACTTATCTACGATTGGAGATTCATGGCTTACCTTTTGAGATGGTTGAGCACTTTGACCCCTGCCATCCTGTTTTAGTTGGTGGAATCGGTCTTGGGGAAGAAAATGTTGGATATATGCAGGTTGAGTACTTCTAAAAAATCATATTATTCAACTTCAACCACTTGCATTAGTTCCATACCCTGCATCATCTGTTTGGTTTCCATACAAACCATCTGCAGCTATTTTTTTGCACACAAATTTCTTACTCCTTAGGTACGTAATAATACTGGCGGACTGACTTTATTGCGTATATTGTCATGATCATCGAATACTTTTCTTTGCAGAAGGCAGGCAATTTTCTAAAACATGTGTTAGTGCAGTGTTGCTTTAGGTTCCTTCTTATCTTACAAAATTAAATTGGTAACATCATTTACATGGTATAAGAAGCTTCATTTGCATACACATATTCTCTGGTTTTTTATTACTAGTTTTCTCATCTAACCACCTGCTTAGTGAATCTTTATGCAAAATAATCCTTTTTTTTTTTTCCTTTTCTTGCAGGCTAGACTAAAACGGCATAGGTGGCACAAGAAAGTACTGAAGACGAGAGATCCAATTATTGTTTCCATTGGGTGGAGGCGTTATCAAACTGTGCCTGTTTATGCCATTGAAGATCAGAATGGAAGGCATCGCATGCTTAAGTATACTCCTGAACACATGCACTGCCTTGCAATGTTCTGGGGCCCTCTTGCCCCACCCAACACTGGAGTGGTTGCTTTCCAGAATTTATCGAACAATCAGGTAGCATTTTTAAGGCATTTGTCGTGGTTATTGTCAAGTTTGGCATTCTCCTTAGAATTGCAAAGGGGATCTTTATGTTAAGTTCAATTCTTTTGAACAAAAAGAGAGTAGGTGTTTAAATTCAATCATTGATGTGAACTTTTTCATCCAAGTTTGCTCTCTATGGTCAAATCCCACCTCTGAACTGGTGCACAGATACTTATTGTTCGTGCATTTACTTAGAGATATCACTGGTTCTTTTAAACCTTTCTTTCCTTATTGAACTTCCCTCGGCGGTCCAGGCAACATTTAGGGTCACGGCAACTGCAGTTGTTCTTGAGTTCAATCATGCATCCAAGATAGTGAAGAAGCTCAAGCTAGTTGGTTATCCCTGCAAGATCTTCAAGAAGACGGCACTTATAAAGGACATGTTTACTTCGGATCTTGAGATAGCTCGCTTTGAAGGTGCTGCTGTTCGAACTGTCAGTGGGATTCGAGGGCAGGTTAAGAAGGTACTGCTGTTTACTGCAGAATCGATACCATCTTACTTTTTTCTATTCTTTTTTTACTATTGTTTTTTTTTTCCCTGACCTGGTCAGGCTGCAAATGAAGAGATTGGTAATCAACCCAAAAAGAAGGGAGGACAACCAAAGGAAGGAATTGCTAGGTGCACCTTTGAGGACAAAATTAAAATGAGCGACATTGTTTTCTTGCGTGCTTGGACTCAAGTTGAAGTTCCTAACTTTTACAACCCACTGACGACAGCCTTGCAACCTCGTGATAAAACCTGGCAAGGAATGAAAACTGTAGCTGAATTGAGGAGAGAACACGATCTCCCAATTCCCGTTAACAAGGATTCATTCTATAAGGTAATTCCTGTTCAGACGCTGATTATGACATTAGCGCACTGTCCCCAATTCTCAGTTTTAAGCCAAAAAAGCTGCTTTGAATTGCTTTTTTGCTAGTGTAATTAATTTCTTTTTTGTTTGTTTTGACAGCCAGTTGAAAGGAAGCCAAAGAAATTCAACCCATTGGTAATACCTAAGTCATTACAGGCAGCTCTTCCATTTGCGTCAAAGCCGAAGGATATACCAAGTCGAAGAAAACCCCTTCTTGAGAACAGAAGAGCTGTTGTCATGGAGCCTCATGAACGAAAAGTTCATGCTCTGGTCCAGCATCTTCGGCTTATTAGACATGATAAGGTGTGCAATTTTTAGTCAACAATTCAAGCCCTTCTATATCAATTGATTGTGGAATGCAAATAGCGCACCTTTTACTTTGTCAAGACACTTCTTGGACTCGCTAACTTATCATAATAGAAAAAACCGGAATTGAATAGGAGGTTCTGGGCAAGTCACAGTTGCACACACAACATTGATTAACCAAATTTGGGACTACTCAGTGTTATATAACAACAGCAATGTAGTTTGTAAACAACGATGATAAATTGGTAGTTCCTCCGAGTTTCTGCGAAGACAATTCTAGATTATGGAGAGCTTGCTACTTTTCTATTTAAAATTTTCCAACTATTTGAGAGTTTCAGTGGCTCACTTGCTTCTTGTCTGCAGATAAAAAAGCGAAAGATCAAGGAAGAGAAGAAAAGGAAAGAACTTGAAACACAGAGAGAGAAAGACGAAGAGATAACAAGAAAGCGCCGGAGAGAGGAAAGGCGCGAGAGATACCGGGAACAAGAGAAGCTGAAGAAGAAAACGAGGAGAAATGTAGATGCGTGAAGATCATCTAAAACATGCTGAATGACTTACCTGAACAATGTCTTGGCATGCGGAAACCGAGTGGGTCCAGCCACCTCTACTTTATCCACGTTGCTGGTTTCAGCAACATGCATAATAATTTATCTTCTTATTTAT
>NW_010360036.1:397802-436750 GCF_000414095.1 Morus notabilis | reverse complement strand
TATATATATATATATTTGTTTTTTTTTTTTAGCTTCTTCTATAAGTGATCACCAATCATTTTTCACTGCTGGGTTACCTACTTACTTTGCTCGGCTTCAAATTTTGGTGTATATTAGTAAGACTTGCGAGTGTTTTTTGTTCCCAAGGATGCAAGTTTTTGTGCCTAGCACCACATACATGTAATGGAGTTGGTCTAAATTTTGATCTTGAACTTACTGTCGTATAAATGGTGAACCTCTAGGTTTGACAATGAATTGATAAATGGGTAACTAATGAAAATGTGTGTTGCATAAATCAACAGTGAGAATCTAGTCTTTTAGCCCTCAAAACTCTCTTTATCGAGTGTGCTTTTTCTTCTGCTCTTGAGCAATCTTCAACTTCAAGGATGATGACACCATGATAGCACCATTTCATCAGGCTGAACGTACGAGAATCGTTTGTCTGAACATCTGGTGAGACCCTGGCTCTAACCCACGTTGTGGGCCCCATCGCGTGATAGATCCTGTCGGCCCAACATCCCTTTAGCCCAAAACTATTATTTTTGCGACTCATTATATGGTCTTTCCTATTTTCTGATTTGTACCTTAGCTTCTTCTGAAATCCATTTCCGAATTGGAAATGCAATTATGCGACTTTTTGGAATATGGGAAGTAATATTGTATAGGACAGAGGACAGGGGTCTACAACATTTAAAATTTTAGTGTTAAATGTTAGTTTAACTTTTATTAATATAGAAAGTAAAAAATTGAAAAAATAAATAGGTATCAAGTATTTTCTTATTTAACAAAAAAATAAAGTGTCTAGTCTACTTTGGTCGTAATACATGTTCATAGCATCATAATCTCAATTAATACCTGATTCTACTAAAAAAACTCACAATAATTTTTTTAATGTCAGCAAATACTTAAGTTTTGTTTTCTCATTAAAAAAAAAAAAGAAAAAAGGAACTAAGTTGGCCTTAAGGTTTAATCCAAACTGAATTGAAGAGCTGGGCACGTTTCAATGTTTTCATGCCAAAGTTTTCCACGAAACGGCATCCTTTAAACTCGACCGGAACAAGTCCGATCAGTGTTCCCACGCGTTCGGATCAGTTCACAGTACGTACTTGGGATTTCTACGAACTGAAAAATAATGACAAAAAAATAAATGAATGAATAATAAATAAAGAAGAAAATAGAGAGTACCCAGCCCTGGTCAATCGGGTCAAGTCCAAAAAGGCAAAACTTTTTGGAATTATTTATTTATTTAGATAAAGTTTTTAATCATTAAAAGGATACATGTATATTTTTTAAAAAATACGTATATTTTTAAAAATATATATATAAGTGTTTAGATAAATTATATATGTGTTAAAAATATATTTTTTTTTAAAAAAATATACATGTATCATTTTAATTTAATATTAAATTAAAAATAATTCTTATTTATTTATATAATATAATAGGCTCTTTCTCTGTCGCTCTCTCTCCACTGTCGTCCACTTTATCCACCTCTAGTAAAAGAAAACAAAAAATGAAATAAAATAAAATAATAATAAAAATTATAGCGACGAGCCAAAACCCAACCCAAAAGTTCACCGTCTTTCGTCTCGGATTCCAACTACCACTGACCAACACCAACTGAGCCACCTCCGCTCCGATTTAGGGTTCCCCCCAAATCCCTTATTCTCCACCCTCGATTTCGATCGCTTCTCTAAATCATGTTCTGCTTCTGCGATTATCATTGATCCCACACCTTCCATTTTCCTAATCAATCCTTTCCATTTCACGCTCCAGATTCATGTCTGATGGCTTCCACTTCTTCAGGTACACTTTTTTGCTTTACTTTTTTTTTTTTGGCGCGATTATTATGGCTTGTTTGGTAGCCGGGAATAGTGCATGTCTTATTGCTGTTTAGCGTAATGCAATTGTATTTGGCTGGGATTATCTGTGTTTTATTTTTTGTTTTTTAGTTATTAAATCAAGGATCTTTCTTTTGTTTCTCTTCTTCTGTTTCTTGGCTGAAAATGAACTCAAGTCTAGCTAATTGTTGGTTTTGCTTTCGGGTTTAAGCAGCATTTTCTCCGTATTTTTTGTTCTGAGCTATTTTCTTCTTTTGCTTTTTCTTCAAACAACAATTTTTGTCTATTATTCTTGAAGCGATTTTTTTAAGAGTGGAAAAATTAGGTTTTACTACTCTTTCCTCTGTTGCTTTGTGTAGAAACAAAAGGTTTTAGGGTAAAGTAATGAAAATCATATGTTATGTGGTTTGATCTGCATTTTTGGTCGCATGTTGGGTAGAATCTTATATGTATTATGCCTAGCAAAAATAATAAATAAAAATAAAAGTAAAGTTGCACATGAGTTATACTTCTGCTCAGCATTGTTGGGCTCACTGCAAATAATTTCCAGTTATTGCATTAACTTGGATAGAGTGAGTTTGTTTTATAATTAGGAGAAATATCCCATCTTCAGAAGCTCCCATGGTAAATCATTGTGAAAAGAAGTGTTTTTTTTTTTTTTATTATTCTTATTCACGCTATCTCCCTCAATTTTTCTATTGTAAGGAACACGAAGGGTTAATTATCTGCATTTCTATTTCTTGTTTCGGATGATGAAAACTTTTGTTCATTGCTATAGGTCTGACATTTGAAGGTGGCACAGGCTGGAGTACATGGGTATGAACTATTTTCGGGCATATCAGGAGTTATTGTGGGGCTTACTTATGTAAAATCTCGATGGTACCAGAGGGATAGTGGAGCTATGGATTGTTTTCAGGCTGTTAGTCATTTCAGGAGTAAGTTCTTAACAATCCAACCCAAGAATTTCTCAAGTAGAACAAGCAAATTTTGGAGGTGCCTAACGTATTTTCTGTCTGGGCTGTCTTGTCCTAATCAATGAATTTTCCCAAAGTTTGATTCTTTCAATATGTATGTGAGAATTTGTGGGTGGTGGTGTTGCTAAATAGAAATATTTCTTTGCGCGTTTCAATGCATTTTTTCCCAACCCGTGAATGTTTGTTGTTCAAGTTAACACATGAAGTGTATTGAGGGCAAGATTCTTCTATGGTTGCAGGTCTATTGCACAATTGGTTATTATTATTTTTCATCTGGTTATCGAGTTTCCAGGATGCAGTGGCATTGCAGACACTGGTTGAGCAAACTCACTTTTCTTTCTTGTCACAGCCAGCTAAGCAACCTATCAGTGGCTACTTCGATCCAATTGAAATATCACCAGCCGTTCTTCCACACAATCCATTTCCTCATGAATCCTTGCCTCCAATGTACCCGACCTTTCCAACCAGATATGACCCTGTCTTGACCGGAAAATGTCCTGTAAATTTTTCTGCCATATCTAGCATCATGGACAAAACAGCATCTGATTGCTCCCAACCTTTGGCAGCGCTTGTAGGGAACGTGATTTGTTGTCCCCAACTTAACAGTTTAGTCCATATCTTCCAAGGTTTCCATAGCATCACCTCCGGTAAGTTGGTATTCCAAAATTCAAGTGCTAATGACTGCTTTAAAGATATTATTAGTATCTTGGAAAGCAGAGGTGCAAACGGTACTATTCCCATGCTTTGCTCCGTGAAATCATCAAATCTCACTGGAGGATCTTGCCCTGTAAAGGATGTTGTTTCATTTGAAAAGTTAGTTAATACAAGCAAATTGCTAGAGGCTTGCAGCAGTGTGGATCGGTAAGTTGGTATTCCAAAATTCAAGTGCTAATGACTGCTTTAAAGATATTATTAGTATCTTGGAAAGCAGAGGTGCAAACGGTACTATTCCCATGCTTTGCTCCGTGAAATCATCAAATCTCACTGGAGGATCTTGCCCTGTAAAGGATGTTGTTTCATTTGAAAAGTTAGTTAATACAAGCAAATTGCTAGAGGCTTGCAGCAGTGTGGATCCAAAGAGTGTTGCAGGCCAATTTGTCAGCCTGCAGTTATGGAAGCTGCACTTCAGATATCTGGAAAACAAATGACAATCAATGAGAACAAAAATGTAGCCGGAGAGTTTACACATATTGATTCCCTTAATGATTGTAAAGGTGTGGTTTATGCGTACCTTTCAAGCAAACTCTCAATGGATGAGGCAGATGCCTCATTTCGTATTTTATCTTCCTGCAAAGTTAACAAAGGTATAGTGTTTAAGGACGCAATAGTTTGTCTTTATTCTAGGAGCAAATTATTTATATTCTTGAGCATTTAAGTTTTGTTGTTGAGTATGTCATTTCCACATTCTTATAAAAGCATGTTGCCTGAATTATCTTATTGATAGATTAATGGTATGAGAGAGTAGTGAGTGCAGGATGATGATGCGGCAAAATAATAAGATTGTAGCATTTCTTGGTCCAGTGTTAGTATTCATGAAAATGAAACTAAGACAACGTGGCTTTAGGTCGTGTTTCCACCTGAACACGATGTATGATTAATCTGTCTATTTGGCTGCCCATTAATGCATTTGTTACTGTTTTGTAATTTATTTTCTCCTACTTTTATTAGTTTTGATTTTCCTATTTACGTGTACCCTTACCCTAACGTTGCTGCAAAACGCATATGCTCTATGACTTATTTTTCTAATTTCTCCTCGTCATGTAATCATTACTTGTGCAGTCTGTCCCTTAGATTTTAAGCAGCCATCGGAAGTAATTAAAGCATGTCGCAATGTTGCTGCGCCCAGTCCTTTGTGTTGTAGCTCATTAAATGCTTACATTGCCGGAATACAAAAGCAAATGTTGATTACAAATAAGCAGGCTATAATCTGTGCAACAGTGTTTGGATCCATGTTACGCAAAGGAGGGGTCATAACTAATGTTTTCGAGCTTTGTGATGTTGACTTGAAAGATTTTAGCATCCAAGGTACTTTCTCTGCGTGGTCTTTTTCTTCAATGTTCCATTCTCATCCCGCCTGCCTTAGCTGATGTTTTACTTTCTTGTTTTCCGTGGTTATTGGAGCAGCATATGGACAGCAAGGTGTGTTTTGTCTTCCTATCTCTTCTTATAAGTTATAATCATTACTTAGTTATTGGCACTCTGCATTCTCCTCCTGCTATTATCATTGCTCTGGGAGTTTTTGTCTCATCAAATTTTTGTCACCAAGAAAATTGCCCCGGCTCCTATGAGTTGGCCTTTTAGTGGATAAATGCTTATTGTGTTGTAAGAAGAAGAAGGAAGAATAAGAAAATGGATCCCGTCAGATGTTGGTTTACTCGCACTGTTTAATTGGGTGCTCTGAGGGTGCCAAAAATAATCCTTGGTTGTTTGAGCATATAGCATCGACTGGTGGTGGCCCAAGGGCCTAGGTGATAAGCTTTTACTTTAATCTCAATGCAGGTTGTCTCCTTCGAAGCCTGCCTACAGATGTGATACTTGACAATGTCACGGGCTTCAGCTTTACATGCGACTTGAGTGACAATATTGCAGCACCATGGCCTTCGTCATCCTCAGTTTCATCGATTTCCCTTTGTGCGCCTGGTAACTGCTCAAACGACCCATTGTTTTACTCTTCCTTCTTTCTTCATAGTTTGACTTGATAGCAAAATTTGACTTTGGTTGTTCTACTTTGCAGAGATGTCATTGCCTGCACTACCAACATCGGAGACTTTTAAAAACACTGGTGGGTACATGCCTTGTAATTCTGCAATATCTTTAAATTCTGATGATTAGAGTTGGTATATGTCAAATTATAATATTTTAGGGACTTTTTTTTTTCTCCTTTCTTCTTTGGAGGAAATCTTTAATTCAAATATTGTGTTGTTGCAGGATGTGGTAGTGGTGGGCTGGAATTGCTACTTCCCATTTTTTCATTTTTTATTTTCAGTGCATTTTTGTACTGAAAAGATTTTATTAGCTGAGGGGTTGTTGGGCTGTTTTAGTTGGGGCTTTTGGGAATTGACGTTTTAGTGTGGATTTTGCATGTATATTTTGCTTAGCCTTATCCTTGTATAGTAGTTTTCCTCTCTTTCATTTTTTTCCCCTTTCATTTCTTGCCATTCTACTCTACTCTACTCTCTCGTTGAATAATGCCAGTCAAAGTGACTATGTTAAGAGAAAAAAACAAAAAAACAAAAAACAAAAAAAAAAAAGCAAACAAACAAACAAAGAATCCTATAAAGAAAACGAGACTGTTTATTGTCAACACTCTTGTCGCATATTGTCATCGAAGTATGACTATTTGTGAAGAACAAAGCGTAAAGAATCCAAGAAAAAGCGATACTATTTGTTTAAGGACCACGTCAATGGTCTATTCTAGTAAACAATTCCAAATCCGATCATTCGTGATTTATTTAATATTTCTTTAAATATAGTGCAAATATTTGTAAAAGCGAACTCAATCATAAACATTTAAGATCGATCTAAAACCTATTCGGCATTAAAAAAGAAAATTCAAATGTTCTTTCAAAAAGAGAAAAAAGAAAATTTAAATGTTTGCGATGAAACGACATGCTATAGAACAATTTTTCTCAGAAAAAGAAAAACAGTACCACAATTATCACTTCTGTCAAAACTTGAATATCTATTGTAGTTTCAGGTTACACCTAAAAAGAAAATCTCAATATGTATTTAAAAAAAAAAAACTCAATTTCGTGCCACAGAAATAGAATACTATTTTGTCGTTAATTGCACAATAGTTCATTGTCGTTTACAGCTTTGCCTTGTAATTTCCCCGTTCTTTCAGTTGAGAAATACGCGAGGTTATTTCTCGCTTCTCAGGTCGCTATTCTTAACAATTTTGTTGTCGTTTTTTTATTTTATTTTATTTTATTTTTTTCAGAAGATACGTTTATAAGTTTTATTCACTTCAGACTCGGAGCTTGACTTGTATCCACATACGGCTAAGGGATTGAGCTAGGGATATCATTGAGCTTAAGCCGTTAGCCGAGAGTAGACAACTTGGCTTCTAAAACCCTACTTGCTAATTCTCTCTCTCTCTCTCTCTATGTTCAGCCCCAATTCATCACACCCATGGTGGCTATGGAAGAAAAGCCCAACTTTTTTCCGGGTGATATCGAGTCAATTTTGTCTAAAATCAAGCACCAACAGAAGCAGATTCAACAGAAAAGGAGGTCAGTCGATTTTTCTTCTTTAATTACGTTTCCTTTTTTTTTTTTGTTCAAAGAAAAATTAGAATTTTAGGGCTTTGTTTTGATTTTGGTTTCTGAGTCTTCGCAGGTGGTTGTTGGGGCTTTCCACGTCCGAAGAAGAACGAAATCACTCGAAAAAGCTCAAATTTTTAGATACTAGGTATGTGGGGGAGAAATTCCTCAATAATTTTTATTTTTATTTGTTCTTCATACATATATATATATATATATGTGTGTGTGTGTGTGTGTGTGTGTGTGTGTGAATATGTATTTTTACCATAATCTGATAACGGTCTTTGTTGTTGTGTTTCTCAGTTCATTGCCAGAGTCTTTTCTTAGGGAAGACGATGTAAGTTCTCTCTCATGTTTGGGGATTCTTAAATTATGGACCAATCGGTATTGGAAATTAGGACTAATTACCAATACTTAAAAAGTTAGGATAGAAATCCTACCTAATTTTTCAACTTTTGTTTTGTTTTGTTTTTTTTTTTTTAATTTTTGTTTAAATTTCTTGATCTCTTTTGCTAGATATTCTACGAAACTGTAAAATCATGTGTTGAAGAAGCTTTTGGGGTACGCCCTGAAACAGGTCACCAAGTTGTTTTAGATGATTCGCAATTGCCTGGAGTATCTGAGATACCAAGAACTGTTTCATCATGTATTGATAATTTGGCCACCAAGGGGCTCTACCTCCTTGCCAAGACACTGACAGGTCGGACGGACTTCGAGAAAACTCGACCTAACATGAAAAAAGTTGTTAGAGAATCTCTTTCATTAGTTTTCGGAATCCTAAATCCTAACCACCATCGTGATCATCATCTAATGCAACTTTCTAGACAAATAGCTCAACTCCTCAATGACCCACGAAATTTTCGGGACAATCAAGTGCCGTTTTTGACTTCCAGATTCGCGATCAGACGTGCCGCTGTCAAAAAAGTGCTGGCCGAACTAGAGACTTTTCCACAGCAAGCCCTTGTTGCAATGTATGACAAGCTAAGGGGCATGCAACCAAGGACGCCTCAGCTACAGCCACCAAAAAATGGACGGTGTAAAGAATATCTAATTAGTAGAGTGAGAAAGTATAGTAAGGAGATGCTTTCAGAAGTTGATAAAGGGGGTGATCTGCCAGAGCCATTAGCCAAAGCCATGGCAATAGCAGACTTGTCATTAAAGCTGTCCTCTGGATTTCATAAAGCTTCCGCAACAGAATTTTACAAATTCTCTCCAGAAGTAAAACTTCTGCAGCTTGAGATAACAAAGGCCATTTGGTTACTCGATACAAAGGTTGGGATAGCTGAACTGAAAAAAGTAAAGAACCTCCTGGATCCAAGTGTGGAAGTGTCACACAGGTCTATGCGACCGGCGATAAGGAGCATGTTAACTGAATACCTTTTTGAGTGCGGTGATATGGATGCAGTTCCGAAGTCCTTGTTAGAAACTCTTGCCGTAATTAACAAGAATCAAACTAAACCAGACAAACGTGATCTGAAGAATAGAGTTGAGAACGAGATGGAATGCATATTGAACTTGAGTGCTCATACAAAGCAGGTTGTTTTGGATTTGCTTCCTGCCAATGACTTTGACATGGATTTCACTGATGCATATGTGGAGGATCTGGAAGAAAGTGATGATGATGAGCATGGTTATGGCAATGAGGATTGGGAAATTGATGAGAAAAGGGCGCTAGGCACTAATATTTCTCAAAATAGCAGTTGTCACTCGATTGGTTCGAATCAAGAAGTTGAAAGTACAGCAGATTCTGTACCATTTGATATGAAGTTGCATACTGCTGCAACTACTGCAGAAGAAGACCCATGCACCCCTGCACTTGACAAGAGGTCCAACAGTGCGTTTGTCGATAAACTTGAGTCCAAGATCTCTGCTGAAGTGGATACTGCTAATTTTTCTTTCGAGGAACCAAAAGAAATGGATGAGAACAATCAAACTACTTATAAGAACCGTTACCTGACAATCCAAGAAGCTTGTGATCAGACAAGCATGGTTGCGTACAATCTCATTGGTCATATGTTGGGGGAGCTGGGACGTAAAGAAGGTCTGGCATTGAACAGGGGTTGTAGTTTTTATCTCAGAGGTGGTTGTGGAAACAAAGAAGAAACTCAAGGTATTCCAAACTCGCCTTTTCTCTTTCTCTAATTCTTTGATTCTTTTATCTATTTTTCCTCCGTTTAAGCTCAATCTATATAAATAATTTGTAATCAGAACTTGTTACGACATCTTTTGTACGTTTATTTATGGAACGTTCTAATAATAGTTGGTGGTCCATTCAAGGTTATTTGTTATTTGTTTCTTTTGGCTATCAAATGGTTTATGTATGAACTTGAATTTTATATTGAAATAGGAAGAGCTAATCTTGGTATATGTTTCGTTTGTGCAGAAAAAGAGCGGGCTTCACACAAGGAATCTGATGGAATGATAGTTGTTCGAGTAACTGAAGAGCTTATACCTTCTTTTCCCAAAAGGTAGAAGAAACTGCTTCATTTTTTGTTGTTGATGTGCTCATTACTCGATCGTCATGCTAACGCTTGTTTTACTGTATACTACTGCAGTGGGATGGAAAGGTTGAAGGAGTTGTTGGATCCACAGTGGCCCTTTTTTTTTTTTTTTTTTTCCTTCTGAGGAGTCGGGAAGTCAACACTCAATATCAGCGCTTGATCGAGAATTAAGATGATCTACATTTTGGATCAAGCTTGGCTACTTAAAATTTTTTTCTTCACATGATCTACAATGTATGCGTTGATAACCGCGCTTACGATGAACTCAAGAGAGATAGAGACTCGTACTAACTGCGCTTCTGTGATGAACTCGAGAGAGATGGAGAAACTAGCCACCACAAGAGCTCTTCCCCTTTTTTTTTTTTTTTTTTTTCCTTCTGAGGAGTCGGGAAGTCAACACTCAATATCAGCGCTTGATCGAGAATTAAGATGATCTACATTTTGGATCAAGCTTGGCTACTTAAAATTTTTTTCTTCACATGATCTACAATGTATGCGTTGATAACCGCGCTTACGATGAACTCAAGAGAGATAGAGACTCGTACTAACTGCGCTTCTGTGATGAACTCGAGAGAGATGGAGAAACTAGCCACCACAAGAGCTCTTATGCTGGGTTAGCCATTTTTGACGTCGAGGTTACTCGAGTCCATATTTTGTGAGCTTGAGTTTTATGCTCACTTAAATCAGAGATTTTTCTGAGCTTACAATGACTTTATTTGCAGAGAAAAAAAGAAGAAAAAAAGTGGGTAGTTGGCCCATTACCTACGCATAATGCACGAGGATACCGTGCATGTACACGTCAATTGTATATGCTCTTTGTTTCAATCCATTTTTTATATTATTTACGAGTAACATCTCATTCAAACAAGAATTGATTCATGGAAAGGATTTGGACCAGGTTATAGGAGAATTTAGCGAAGCGATGTAAATAAAAACAAACATCATAAATAGCAAAATGTAATAAATTTACTAATCCAATATTCATACAACACAAGCTTTCAACACAAAGTTGTATGCAATTTCACAATGCTTGATTACGATCTTATTATCATTGTATTTCGTTTTCATTGGTGTGTTTAACCAACAACAAGCAATTCTAGTATACTGATATTACGAAACAACTTCGCATATGGTCACTCATTAACAGACCCTGACATTATGGGAGGCTGAGAGCCTTCATTTTTCCGTTGATCTGAACTGCAGCAGGTTCCCCAAAGCAGGCAATAGGCGATGGTGTTGTTTTCCGTTGATTATCGTCAAAATTAATTCGGAGCACCATTTCCCCAAACATTGTCCCAAGAACCAGTAGGGGCAGCAGCCTTAGGTCCTTCGATGTAGTTCTGGTTATTGGGTCCAGGTAGTGGAAGTCCATCAGGACCTGGTGGGCGAACCTTCTTGGGTTTTGTTCTGACCCCTAGAATCCTCAACACAAATCTAGCAAGTTCTCCATATAATAGACCAGAGCGTTCAAAAAGCTGCAACAAAATACGGTCTTAAACCAGTCAAATAAACTCTCTTTTTATACCACCATGTCAAAGGCAATTTTGAGATTGCTTTTGGGGTGCTAAAAAATACTTGAATAAACCAACGCAACAAGTGCGTTTGGTAAAACCGTGTAAAACTATTTTGCACAAGTGGCAATGCACTCTCAAAGTTAGATTCCACGCACACAATCCAAACTGAACCTAAAACTTGGAACTCTACTTGTTCGGTTCAAAAGCTTTTGATGTAACTGCAAAGAGCCTAAGACCGCCTAAAGGAATACCCAACACCCCACAAAACTTATAGACGAATTGACAAGTAGATTTGCCGCTTGACCAAGAAGCAACTACTCCTAAGGTGGAACTTGGAAGTAGAGAGGGTAATAGAGTGTTGGAGAGGGAAGAGGGAGAGATCTCCAGAACCTGACCCTAAATATGCATCCTTTGCAGAAAAGAGATGAAAACTATTAGAACCGTACCTGGAGAAGTGCAGTCATGAACAAATGAAACGCTTGTGTGTTTTGATCAATGAGAATCGAAATGCGACCAAAAAAGTTCACCACGCCCTGCATCTGTCATAACAGGAAAAAAACAAGCATAAGTAACCGGATAATCAAAGGTTATATTTTATACAGTTCGATAAAAAACTTTCATCAGACGACATTGTAGGAAAACATCATTTCACAGCACAGATTGTGCTCTGTTGAAACATGCTCTTCCCATTTATTTCCAAAAAACTCAGCGGTAGTACAACACCAATTCATGCTCAGCATTCATCATCCCTTTTATACATACCACTCGAAGTACTGAAATCCAAAATCCTGGTGGGGATGGAGGAGCTCCATATGGATTATTTGGATCTTGATCACCATAAGGACCGCCCATGCCCATCCCATAACCACCCATTGGACCTCCAAAACCACTATTGTACATTCCGCCTCCATATAATCCGGACGATCCTTGGAGTCCCCCATATCCTCCTCTGTACATGTTGCTTCCATACAAACCCCCACCATACAATCCTCCTCCAACCCCACCATATGAACCATACGTGCCAGAACCATATGTGCCAGAACCATACGTGCCAGAACCATAGCCAGAACCATAGTTCATCGTTGAATTATAACCTGTAAATTGTTGAAAACATGATCTTTAATAAACAAAACAAAGAAAGGGGAAAAGTTGATATTGCTACAAAAAACAAAGAATACCTCCGTAGCTGTTAGCAGTCCCGTAGTTCTGCTCCCAAGGCCTTGTAGGAACAGGCCTACTTAGAGCATTTCTGTTAACAGCTGTATTCCTATCAGAAGTTGATACGATTTCTCCTGGTTTTGCAGTTCCCGAAGCCTCAACTACATCAGTTGTGCTTCCACCTGACGGGGGTTTGAATGGTGCAGGGCCAGTTGAGCCACCGGCCCGCTCCCAGGGTTTTGGGGGAGGAGTATTACCTGCAACGAGTGTCAATCCGCGTCAATTACAAAGAAATGAAGAATCGTGATCCAAACAAACCGGGTAGCCAAAACAAAGTCCAATATCATTGGCTTAATCCAGAATAACAATTAAAGTTACACGCAATCTTTAATATTGTAGCAAAGGCAGCTTGCCTAACACAACATGAAAAGGCCAACTTGCCCTCAAATGTCGTTTTACATATGTTTTTCAACATTTTTTTTAAGCTAATTGTTAAAGAAGTGTACTAAAATCAATTGGTTGATGTATGAACAGAACAGAAATCAATAAACTTCTTTTATGGGGGTTGTCTCCAAGATGCTCTCTGAAAGAATCAACAGTGAGAAAATCCAGCTGAAACACCAGCTTATATGACCATATTCGATCAATTCACCAAAATAGCAATTTAAGAAGTGAGAAAGCGTCTAAACTAACAAAACGAGCTTAAATCAGCTAAATCAAAGAATCAAGCAGTATTGAGTTAATTCTCTCTCTCTCTCTGATATTAAGAAAAAATTATGATTAAAAAAAATCGAGTTTCGTTCCTTAATTAGGAACAAAAAGATTCCAACCCTAAAATTGTCGTCCTAAAGCACCGAAATTTATTCAACCCATAACACCGCCAACATATCGTAATCAACAAAACCCCAAATTGCCCAAACCCTTAACTCGAAAAATAAAAATTACAGAATTCTCCCGAAAAAGAACACTATCGTCTAGAAACCAAAGGAAAAATCGCTCCAATGCGAAAAAAAATGATTTCCGTCAATCTTCCCAAAAAAGAAGTCCACAAAAACAGAATCATCGATGGCCAATTCAAAAAAATTGAAAATTTGTCGCGAAATCGAAAGAAAATAGAAGATGATTAGGGTTTGAGAAACGAACCAGAAGGCTGAGGCTGTGAATCCATAGAAGAATCCTCAGCGAAGCGGCATGAAAAAGCGCGTTCTCTTCTTTTTCTTCTTCTTCTCCTCGATCTGCCCAAAACACAAAACACGCAGAGATTTTTGTCGTTTTTCTGGATTGAGTCCTGATGAAGTTGGTGGTAGACATCCACTCGCATTCAATCTCCACCGTTTAATTAAAAAATAGGGCCCACACGGTGGCTGGCGCATTTCTGCCTTTAGTTATTGGCTCTTCCTCACATTTTTATTAGGAGAGTTTTTTTTTTTTTTTTTTTTTTCTTTGGTAGTTAATTGGGGGAAAAAAAAAACAGAGAGAGAGTTGGGTTAAATATCAACTTTAATTTTATATTATATACTAATAAAAGAAAGAAGAAAAGAAGAAAATTTAAATAAAATTATACTATATGGCAAACTTATGAGGGTGGAGTTAAAATATTTTAAAAATAACAAAAATACAGTCATTACTTCAATGATGTTCACATTTTATACTAAAAAAATTACACGATAACTATTTTAATAATTTTAAGGATTAATTTCAATAATAGTACTCTTAAATAAATTATTATTATTTTAGCATCACTTTTGTATATTTTTACAACTAGTATTGTCATGTTAGTAGTGTGAGATAAAATAACTTATATGTCACTTAGGTCAAAATATCATTTAAAAACACCTTAAAGAGACTCTCAACTCTCTCTTGCCCATTCTCTCTCTACACCCCATTTCTCTCTCTCTCTCTCTCTCTCTCTCTCTCTCTCTCTCTAGTTTGGCCTGTCACTCTACTCGGTTCCCTTCCCTACACCCTCATTTTCTCGTCACCAATACTCCGGTTGTGCACTAGATCAAGATTGGTACACAATTTTTTTTGTTTTTCTTTTGTTTTTTTCTTTTTAAATTTATTTTTCGGGAGACAGTACATAGAACTCGAAAAAAATGACTGGGTTGAACTTAATGTAATAGGCATTAATATTATCCTTCATCAATTTTAGATTTTAGATGGTTTATAATTGATATGTAAATTTATTGTAACGACCACCACATCAAAGACATAGTTGACCTTGGGAGTCATAGTATTGTGAGTCACAATATTATATGTCCGGTCATAATACTTTGACCAATCAGTCATAACAGTATGAGTCATTGTCTATGAGTCAAATTATAACATTATGACTCAAAATGGCCGGTCATAGTATTATGACCATCCATAAGGCAGTCATAGTGATGTGACTAGACTGTCATAATATTATAACTGAAATGACCCATAGTGTTATGACTGGCACACTATGACTGCCTTTTTTTCTTCTAAGATGATAAAAATTGGTAAAAAAAACAATAAATGCAAAAAAAAAAAAAGCAAACAAAGTTGTTAACCAATGTACTATGATTGGCAAATTAAGAGTCCGACAATTGTTTGGTCATAGTACTATGACCGACAGTCATAAATGTTATGATTGATGCCGCCCATAAAAAAAAGTACTATGACTCGCACACTAAGAGTCCGACAATTGTGCGGTCACATTACTATGATCTAAGGTCATAATGCTTGACCGCAAGCTCATTAGTCAGGCAGTTACACTATAAGCCTGACAATTGTGTGGTCACATTAAGCCTGACAATTGTGCAGTCACATTACTATGACTGAGGGTCATAATGCTATGATCGTAGGCTCATCAGTTAGGCAGTCGTACTATGAGCCTGACAATTGTGTGGTCACATTACAATAAGACAATCACACAATGCGCATGCCTGCCTAATGGGCGTTCATAGTAATTATGACCGTCGATCATATTACTATGACCACATGATGTGTCTGTCTTATGATCGGTCATAATAAAATTATCAAGCGGTCATAATGATATGATCGGTCATCAGGCAGAGTCACATACCAAATAAGGAGCACAATGACAATCCAATGACACCCAAAAATTTTAAATAATTGACTTTATCTGATTTTATTTCTTCCTCTAAAGCCTTTCTTTTCTTCTAAGATGACAGAAAACGGTAAAAGAAAAATAATAATAAATACCTAAGGAAAATAAATAAATAAACAAGAAAAGCCAACAAAGTTTTCGCCGGTTCTCGTCTCGTGATTGCGTGGGTTTTCACTGTCGTGGGTTCGTCGATACTCAAGGTAGTAAACGGTGCTAGTCGTTGGCGTTTCTTGGTCTCTGTGCACATCCGCGTTCGTTCTCTTCCTCTTCTCTATTTTGAATATTTGAATTATAAAAGGCTTCATAATATATATTCAAGGTTTTAAAACTGAAATGAGGCACAATTATCATTTTAACTCAAGTAAAAACGGTCTGGTCCCACTTTTGCTGACATGTCGATGCTAATTATGAAAGTACTCGTTTAGTTCAATGATTCAAGTTTTTAATTCGAGTTGAGATGTGACTTTATGTGAAATCTTTTTACTATAGCAAAAAAGTTAGATGTGACTGTTTCTGAGAGCTTTTACTGTAGCAAAACTCGAATTCTAAACTCGAATCGGTGAAATGAACGAGACGAAGTGATGTTAAAATTAATAATCATTTATTCACGGGTGATATTATTGAAATTAACCCTAATTTTAATTGTTACTATTTGTAAAATATTTAAATTTTTCAATGGCTAAACATCAAGCTCTTTCAGAGATTAGACAAAAAAAAACATATTTGTAAATATTTTACAAACATAAAATTTTAAAGTACAAACATGCACATTCCAATCAATTTCCGAATTTGAGGAGGAAAGGGAAGAAATTCAATGTTTCAATTTAGTAATAGTTTACTTGAACTCTTCCTGGCTTTTGATCAGAAGAAATTTACCAAACCACACGATATCTCCAAGTTTGACCTGGCCTTTATTTAGAGAGAGTTGATGTGTTTTTTCATAATTAAGTGATTTTAGCATTTTCATTCTCTGGATTTCCATAGAGAGATGAACATGAAAAGGAGATGGAGAAGTATTATGAAAATTTAAAAAATCCTTAAAAATTTATGTGGCACTCGGAGATTTTATACTCAATCGACTCAGAAATTGTAATTGTTTTAAACTAATGATGGAATTGAAAATTTCATTTGTTACACAATACAATACAACACAGCGTGATGTAAACATGATACATGATCCTTTCAGCACACTTATTAGATTTAGAAAAAGTTATTATTAACTTCCATATATTAACATTCTAAGAGATTTTGAAATGTCTAAATGTACTATTAAAAAAAATCTCCAAATATATATACACACACATGGATGTCAATGTCAAATGCATCAAATCATCTCATTTTTAATTCAATTAATTTTCTTCATTTAATTTGAATTATGTCATAAAAAATTATATATTTCAACATTAAAAAAATTATTTTGAAAAAGGATTGGAAGGGCTTAATAGGCTTTTTGCGGGACGGGTTATATGCACAAGAAAAAAAAGAGACAAATACTTCTTAAACACATGAACTTTATGTTTTTACTCCTTAATCTTAATTGATGCCTTTTAGTCTAAGAATTATATTAGTTAAAAGAATATTAATTAGAGATGTAAATCGTGCCGCCCGACCCATTTAATTTGGGCCCAAACGTGCCTCGTGTCGTGTCTAGGTCGGCCCGTTTATTTATCGTGATGTGCTGGGCCTAGCCCTTTTAATTTTCATAGCATCAAGCCCGGCCCATGACCCATTTTTATGTAGATTATGCCCTTAACATGCTTAGATTATGCTCATACTTTTATCTAGGGGTGGCAATTTATGTCACGTGTTGTGTTTTGGTCATTTATTTTTAAATTTACAGCCAACCTGAACACGACCCATGACACGAATTTTTTTTAAAATCATAACACGAACACGAACACGACCACTTTTTGGGTTGATACAATACGGAAATGACCCATGACACGCATTGAACCGTGAACCCAAAATTGACACGAAAATTATATAATTTTCTTTATTTTTTTTACATATTATAAATAACTAAAGTTTCATAACATGCTAAAATACAATAACATCCATCAAAATTAAGCAAATAATAGTATAATATTTTGAGTATAACTATCATGATATCACAAGTTCATAATAAAATCTAAAATATGTAATGAAAAATATATATAATTTTTTAGTTTTTTATGAGTTTCGTGTCGTGTTCGGGTTAGGTGGGTCCAACTTAAAATTGATCCGTGTTTTTTTGTGTCAATTTCAGGTCGACAATTGTGACCCTAACCTCTTTTTTTTTTCCTCAACCCTAACTCGTGAAATTTGTGTTGTTTTCGAGTCGTGACCCATATTACCGGCCTTACTCTTAAGTTGTCTTTGTCGTACCAAATAGCATATTTACAACAAATACAAGGAAATAAGCTTTTAACATAATGAAAACATTAAATTCTTAGTAATAGAAAGCATATTATCAATTAAAAAAGTACCTCATTAAAAATTTTACTAAGCGAAACCCAATAAGATAAAATCTTAATAAAGAAAACTTCTTAATAAAACAAATATTTTTATGACATGTAAAATATATTAATAAAATTAGTTTCATATTTCAACTTCATTAATTGGCCCTTTATCATGCTTTTAATGTGCCCGTGTTCATACCGTACTCTTAACGTATTGTGCCCGTAACATGTTTTATACCTAAAAATTACATCAATTCTAACCTATTTAATAAATGGGACAGGCAAGACCCGTTTAATAGTTGTACAATGTCGCACCGTACTCACTTTTTAACGCGCCGGCCTGTCAAGTCCGGCTCATTTTGAGAGTAAGTTAACGAGTTCACCAATTTTCTTTATACTGCACAAGTCTCTTTGCCCATGAACTAGGCCTATTGAGACTTAAATTGCACTTAAATTGCAATTGTAGGTATAAAGGTCCACATGACACAATTGATTTTTTTTTTTTTCAAAGGATTCAAATATAAGTCTTGCTTTTGGCATATAAGTCTTAACCTTATGAATAGTTCATGTGCACATTAACCAGTTGTTTGGTTAGGGGATCCGTACTCCAATTCGAATCATGGTTCAAGGTTCGTTACAGTGTTTTCTCTCACAAAAAATACACGTAAATCAAAAATATTTCTAATCCCATGATTCTAATCCATGAACCAAACGTCTCCTAATTAATTTAGTGTTGTTTATTCACACCCTGAAGCTAAAAAAAAAAAAGAATAGAAAAAAAAATGATTGGGTCATATAACTGGTAGTAGTAGTCTTTATCAAATTCTTGGTTTAATCGGTGGTTTTTACTAATTTTAACCAGACCCTGGAATAGCAATGTGCAATAACATATTATTATCACACTTAATTATATAAAACACGAGCTAATCTCATTTATTTAACACGTAGGTTTCACACGATCGAATTAGCTGTACTTGAGTATACGGTAACAATATATACTTTTCCTTATTAATTAACAGCTTCGTTAGTTTTGCGGATTCAAGTTTTCAATTTGAACTGAGATGTGATATTTTTTTAAAACTTTTAACTGTAATAGAAAAAGTTAGATGTGATATTTTCTGAGAGAACTTAAAACTAAAAACTCAAATCGGTGAAATAAACGAGTCAAACACGATCGAATTCCTCTTTGCTCTGTTGTTGAGTTTTTCTTTTCCTCCATTTGCTTTCAGATTGTTTTTGTTGGGCCTTCAATTGTCAAGAATTGTTTGTTACATGCCTGTACTATCTCGTCTTCGAGAAGGTCCTTTGCAATTTTACATGATTACCAATATTATTGACGTTGATATATATATATATATATTTTTATTTTTTGAAGAAGGTGTTTACATTTAAGTGCATTGTAGCTAATTATATTTTTGTTTGTTTGTTTTTTTACATTAATTTATTGCAGATTACGCCGTTGTCTTCTCCAAAGAGTTGATTTACTCAGATATTTTCTCTCGGGATTGGGGATTCTACGCTTGGGCTATAGTTAGTTATTGAGCGAAGGAATGCGAGTTTATTTCAGCGAGCAATTAGCATTATCATTTTGTACTCATAATATATAATATAAAACAAGTTTGTGAACCCGGAGCAAGTGTATATATATATATATATATATATATATTAAATACAAATATGAAGAGAACAGTTCATAGTGAAATCTGTCCTCTAAAATGGCCACAGAGGACAGTAATTTGTTGCAGATAGCCGTCCATTATATTCCTTAAAATGTACATAAGGTTTTAGAGGACGGTTTATAAAACTGTCTTCTAATCTGACACATTATTGGACGGTTTAAAACTGTCCTTTATATCTTTACAGACTATATAGACGATCGATAAGACGACACGTGCATAGAGGATAGTTTCGTAACCGTTTAGTGTACGTTTAGTTTATGAATTTAAAATTATAATTTAGAATTATTTTTAATTTACGTGTATTTTTTATGAAAATAAATACTGTAATAAGTCACAAATCATAATCTAAATCTTAGAACGAATCCACCAACTAAACGCTCTCTAAAAAACTGTCCTCTATGTAACTATTTTTAGCAGTATAATTTGAGTGGTATTTCTAGTTTTTTTTTTTTTTTTTTGGGAAAAAAAACCGTGTGCTGTACGTGTTGGTGTATATATGTGTGTACATGCGCCAGTCTCCGTGCAGGCGACACGAGAAATATTCTCTACATCTATTATACCCCACCAGGCATTAGCCATAATTCATGTTTTCTTCCATGGGAAGTAATTCTAGATTACACGTACTTTTCGAAAGTATTTAAGACAAGGTCAAATCCCTTGATTTGTTCGGAAATTGTGTTCCCAAGTGATTGTGACAAGCACAATATTATATCTAGAAGAACAATATTTTCAGGTGATCCATGTGAAAACTTTTGATGTGTATGGCCGCTGAATACACAGTCGCATCAATAATATCGAGCGACGCAGTTTTGAGATCACATGGGGCAAGAAAATTCTAGGTTACTTAGAAGGACTTAATTGGCAAACTTGGACTTAATTAACATGCTTTTCATATAGCTTTATTACAACATTAATTTGCGGAGCCAAAGAAGTAAACGACCAAGCAAAACACGTTACACGCCCTGGTCAACTTTTCACCTTTTTTGGCCTTATTTGTCGTTCACTTGACTCATAATTGATGTCATAGACTTATTGAATCATTAAATTAATCCTTTTAATATCCTTCCTCGTGCACCATTCACGACGTGGCTAATTATTTATTATTTTATTATTAATTAGTCGACCTAGACCAAAGTACTTGTGGTATTTTTTAAAATAAAATTCAGAAAAAGTTTGAACTCGAGTTATAACTTTATTTAAGTTTATGTTTTTTTATAAAATTTGAGTTTGAACTTGAGTTTGAATTCGAGTTTGAACTCGAGTTTAAATTCGAGTTTGAACTCGAGTTTAAATTCGAGTTTGAACTCGAATTTGAGGCTAAACTCGAGTTCAAGTTTTCCTTTCAACTCGAGTTCATAAACTCCAGTTCAAGTTTTCCCTTCAACTCGAGTTCATAAACTCGAACTCAAGTTAATGGGCAATATTTTTTCTATTCTTAAAAATGCAATAACTTTTTCGTTTTAATTCTGATTGAGATTATTTTTTTTATGCATTCACAACGAAAAGACGAATAAAACCCCACCCATATACCCTATTAAAATTTTTCATCACCATTGAATTTTTATTAAAATACTATCTAAATACAAATTTAAGTTTTGACTACATAAACTCAAAAAGATTCTCAATTCAAATCATAACTCAAATATGCACATCCAACACAAACTCAAGTTACAACTTCAACTCAAGTTATAGCTCAAACTCAACTCAAGATCACCACTCAAGTCACCCTAACTCAAAAATGCAAAAGGACAACCCTTAATTTTCCGTCCTTATATATATAAAGGGAGAGACATGCATGCATAATATAGGATGCACTAACTTGATATATGCTTAATCTTAACGTTGTTACATAATTATTTATAAATATATGGATTACGTGTTTCGCATCAAAACTTTGTATCTCTCAGTCATGGTTTTAGTGTCACGAGTTTTACCAAAGCTACACCCAACATGGCTTAAGTATTGGTCACACCCACAACAACAACACAAGCCAGATATATTTACTACTATAATTGACCTAGAATCTCAACAACAGGTCAATAATATTACAAGTATAACTACAACAAATATTTCTTCTTCATCACTTTCTCATCATGCTTACGCTGCTCAGTCTCTTCATCAAAATAGAGACGCAAGACATGTGATCATGGCGTTTTGTTTCACTTCGGTGCTCGAAATAGCCCTCCAATCTAGTTCGCAATCGCAGCCCGCCGCCGCTGCGGCCAGAGTGCACCATCTTTCTCAATTAATATTTGATCTGCTTTCTGTTGCCATTTTGCTGACTTTCTCTGCTCTCTTCATCTCAAACTACATCAACTCCAGGTTCCACATTGCCGCCGCGTTTTTGGAGCAAGTCGCCATTTTCTTCTCGGTCACCGCGTTCTTCGTCGCGGTCTCGATCCATTTCCCGGTGTGCCTCAAGTGTGTTAACTGGGCCATCTATGCCGTCTCCTTGTTCATTGTTTGGTTTAGCAACAAAAATGATGGAGTTTTCTTTTCGAGATCCTAGGTAGCTAGCTGGACTTATTGATATATGTTTAGTATAAATAATGCATGCATTTTGTTTTGTCGCAGTACTTAACGTTGGAGACATGGTTATGAATTATTGTGTGTGTTTTTTTTTTTCAAGAAACACCTTTTGTTTTTTCTTTTTCCTTTTTGGAAGGAGAAAAAAAGCTTAGACGGTATTTGTAAAAAAGAGAGACAGAAAAAATGCAACGATAAAAAAAAATAGTACTACTATATATGTAAAGAGGATTTTGAATCGATCTCTCATCCAATCTGTATCTTTTATAATCCTTCCTTCCAAACAAACCTTAAGTCTTATAATTCATCCATTAATCCTTCTACCCTGGTGCCCATCAACCAAAGGCCTTATAAGTTTCAAGGCATACGTTTGATTACAACTAGGGTGGAGTCAGAATTTTAATTGAGGGAGGGCTAAACTAAAAACGTGAAAAATGCTAATAAAATCAACTCCTAATATTTTTAGATGAATAGTATATATATATATATATATATAGACTATTGAACATACTTGAGTAATAAAGGTTTTAGCAAGTAAATTGGATAAGAAAAACTATTTAGGAGGTAAATAATATCTATGAGAAAATAGTAGCTGTAAGTGCCAGAAGAGGAAAAAAAATCTTTAAGTATGCAGGGCACATTTAAATGAAAACATATAACTTCAATAAGGCAAATTAGAGAAAATGTGCATGTGAGAAAGTCGTAATTGAGAGGGTTGTTTGAAAATAAATTCTTAATTAGGGACACATTTTGAGAAAAAAATATTTTAATGTGCCATTTTTTATATAGCTTAAGGCCCATTTAGTTTATTGATTCGAGTTTTTAATTCGAGTTGATATGTGACTTTATGTGAGAGCTTTTTACTATAGCAAAAAAGTCAGATGTGACTGTTTCTGAGAGCTTTTTACTGCAGCAAAACTTGAATTTCAAACTCGAATCGGTGAAATGAACAATGCCTTAGATTATATCTAAAAATATTTTAGAATGGACCAATTTAAAAGAAAAATTATTTTCATAAGAATAAATTAGAGAAAAAATCAGTTAGGTACATTTAAAGTAAGATTTAATAAGAAAATATCAAGAGGACAATAAGAAATAATATCATTTGAGATTAGATTTTGTGAGGATATATTTAAAATTTTTATTAATAAAAGGGGCAAATATGAAAATTTTTTAAAAATATATATACTAAAAATCAAATATCAAAAATCTAAGGGGGCATATACCCGGGCCTTACCTCCCTCCGCCGCTGACTACGTGATATATATGTATATATGTGTGTGTGGGGCCTATAATTAGGGTACCGTATTTTTGTTCTCTAATAGATTAATTATCGCATTATTTAAGAAGTGTTTATTTTCTATATTCATTTTTAATTTTAAATTATAATTTATAATTTTTTACAGTATTTATTTTTTATAAAAAATATACATAAAATTAAAATAATTTTAAATTATAATTTTAAATTTATAAATTAAACGTCGAATTAAATACCTATTGGATTATACGACCCATAAGCATACCATATTTCGTTCTCTATAATTTCTCAAACGCTTATTGTACGTACACATCATTAAAACAGAATTCTAACTAGCCGACATGACTAAAGTGCGAAACTTCACTACAGATTTTTCCCTTTATTAAAGAGAGAGAGAGAGAAAAAAAGTACGTAAAAAGGAGAAAAGAAGATCATGTGATATCTGCGTTGACCAACAAAAATAAACGAAAGTGCAGTGAAATTATTCTTACCAGTTAGTTTACTTTGGCCGTTTGTAGAGTTTTGTTTTTTCTTTTAATTAATATAGAGGAAAATAAATAAAAACTATGTTTTTTTAGGGGAAAACATTGTTTTTTTAGTGAGAGTTTGACACTACATTTTTAAAAAGAGAAAACGATATTATAAAATTTTCCAAAAAGCAATTAAAAAATTATAATAAATTTTTATAATGTCTGAGATGTAAGTTTTTAAATTTGTTCGGAATAGTCTTTTTTAGAAGTCACATTTCGCAGTTTTAATTGGAAGCACTTATGTCAAATATCCAACGCTTTTATAAGTTTAGTTTTTGGGCTCAAAAAACCAAAAATAACTCTTGCTACAAACCATCCAAACTCTTCTATCAAATGAATGTTTTTTTTTTTTTTTTTCTTTCTTCAAATCCTTTCGTTTAACTTTTTTGTTTGATTATTTGAGTACTTGTATACTATTGTTGAGTTTTCCATTTTCCTCTACTAGTTTGGTAATAAGTAATGAACTACTCGTAAAACTAAACAAAACGTTGTAACAGCACAGGACTTTTCATACAAAAAAGTTATGTTTGTATGCACCAGACATGTTTGACGTATATTTTCTATGAAAAAACTGTAAGCATTAATATAACTTTCTAATTTTTCCCTATATATATATATAGCTCTTAATAATATTCTCTCTGCATAAAAATCCATATCGACAATTCTTTATTTATATGTATTTTTTCTCTTTGCTGGAAGCAAATTACCGTGATAATTTCTTTTGTACTCGTGCGAGATGAGAGATGGTTTTTCTTTTTCAAACAACTAAGCTATAGAATAATGAATCACAATTGTTTACTAATACATATAAAAACTGTCCAAATAAAGTCTATATATATAGAAATGATATCAGTGTGCAATAGGATTTGCAACAAATTCATTATCAGCTGCCTTGGACAGTCCTAGTACGTACTACTAAATACTAGCTATACTAGAACCTTGAAGCCGGCAAGGTGTTAGCGGAGAGAAAATGGGAGAAGAGAGAAAGAGACTGATGGGGAGCAAGGACCGGGACCTGGTGGCCTGCACCTCTCACGGTGGTTAGAGTGAGGCCGCCCTCGTACACCTCTACCCATCCCGCAACTTGGCCCTTGTGAAACCAAGCCCTCCACTCTTCCTTTATTTTCAATCCCATTTTCTTTATGCTATATCTCGTCGATGTTATAGGGACCCTCCCATCAGTATCACCGCTGTATCATCACCAATATCGTCATCATCATTAATCTTCATCTCTCAAAATTTAGAATACAATTACTTTAACATGACTAGTAATTTTTATGGAAATTGATAATAGTAGGGTACACATTAGATTTCGACAGATATTGTATCATATAGTGCTTATAATTAGAGAATTAATCAGTACTTGTAAATAAGTATATACAAGTTATACGTACCTATAGACCCAAATACGAAGGCCAGCTTGTAAGAGTCTTCGAATGATGGGGAGAACAGTGTCAGGTGAGTCCTTCCACTTCCCAATAACGCCACTGCAAGCATCCAAACAGAAACTCATCATATATTATATGCTCTTTTTTTTTTTTTGGGGGATGGGCAGTAAATGTACGACATCATGATGAGATCCATTATTGGAATGCACAAACTCAAGCAGATCCTTTTGACTTTTTAGTACAAAAATTCGTGTCATAATTGATTTATTATTTGTTGTTGTATTTTTTTATAAAAAATACATATAAATTAAAAATAATTCTAAAACCGTTAACTAAACGTCCACTAAATCAAATCGTATATCATTTGACTTTTGCAGTAAGAAAATATTCGCAGGTATTTCATTTGGAATGCACAAACTCAAGCAGATCCTTTTGACTTTTTAGTACAAAAATCCGTGTCATGATTGATTTATTATTTATTGTTGTATTTTTTTATAAAAAAATACATATAAATTAAAAATAATTCTGAAACCGTTAACTAAACGTCCACTAAATCAAATCTAAATCAAATCGTATATCATTTGACTTTTGCAGTAAGAAAATATTCGCAGGTATTTCATTTTTTTGAAAGTTGGTATTTTATATTTTCCTTACATGCATACATCAGATTTTTACAATATGCCATGCACACTACCGGTAATATTTTATTCTAAAATCATTAGATTTATTTCAAAAACTGTATGCTGTATATACTTTTAAATTTTAACGCCTTTCACAATCCATTCACTAAAAAGTCACTATAAATCAATACGTTACTTCCATGCACCATTTGAATATAAACAGTCATACCAAGTACTTCTTCACACATATGTCTAGCATATCTTTAAGTTTGCTTAATTCATTTTTTTTTTCAGGAAAAAAATTAATTGATATTCACTCACGACTTTTTGACAACTATTTTGGTCATTTACAGTATAAGGAGACCGAAAAAATCATGAAGAAAGCTTTTGATTTCAGATGAATTCATTGTAGTTGTCTGGAAAAGAATCGAGGAGGGTGAAACAGTTGAAAATGAGGTATCAAGAATCCTTTATGCAACATGATCATTTATTATGTTAGACCTTTTTTTTTAAAAAAAAAAAAAAAAAAAAAAAAAAAAAAAAAAAAAAAAAAACAGAATTTTGCTAAAAAAGTTACAGTTAGTGGATTCTCTCTCCTCTCTCTCTCTCTCCCTAAGGCCCAGGACTACTCTGCTTTCTGTACATACGCACAGAGAATCTAAATTGAAGATGCCAGTTTTCACGACACCAAAGAAATCAATTTCTCAATATTTATATTAACCCACTATAATAATTAGGAGAATTTTCCGGTAGCCACTGAAAGAATGAATAACGGAAAAGATTATATTTTCAACCATCATATATCTATTAAAAACTGTCTGTTTTATATGTATTTTTTTTAATTTAAAAAAAAATTTAATCTAATTCAACAATCATAAATTAACCTTACAAATAAAGAAGTCATATTAAAGAAAGACCCTAATAACTAAATAGTAATGCAATTAATTATCATTTACGTTGCATATAATCATTTGAGTCAGTTTGTCGTCTTAAGACAAACTACATATTGTTGTTTGGAACACTATTTATATAACTTTAAGGGGTTAATTAAAAAATTGTATTAAATGAGAGCTAATAAATGAGTTAAAACGCGGATATTAAATGTACCTGCAAGGAGAGTAAGAATAGGAAAGCTGAGTGACATTGGCATGTAGGGCCCTCTGAACATCCTCTCTGTTGAAAAATCTAACGGCGTAATCCTCTGTGCATGGATCGTATCCTGATGGTAGCCAATGCCAAAGGTCCTGAATTCCAGACAAATTTATTTTTATTATTATTATAACATAAAAGACAAACCTTTAATATTGCTACTTATTTTCTGTCGCTTTCTCATTCAATTTTCATGAGTAGCAACTTGTTATAGGTGCAGCCGATCAATTAATAGCCAACAGCTTGCGCATGCATGCTACTAGTATACACCCACATGCACAACTGAATTCTGAAGTTATATTTATCACTGTTATATGATCTTCGTAATATACATACATCTCATACATATATATCTATATATATATCACTTTTTATTCGGAAGGCTTTTATGAAGATTAACCTAGATGGCTTTATATTTAGTGCGGTTTCTGATATGGTGGCTAATTTTGGCTTTTTTTTTTTTTTTTTTGCTTTCGGGTTGACTTTATTTTTGTTTTTTCTTTTATTTTCATATTAATAATTTCGAGTGGAGGGTTTGATTTAGGATGAGCTTGTTAGTGGGTGCCAACTTAATTGAGATGTATTAGCAAATTTTGATATTAGTTATATCCTTTCTTATTCTTTACTTAATATATATATATATATCACCTTTTCCAATAATAGTTATTATTATTATACAAGGTGGCAATTGGCATACATTTTTAAGGCTAGAATATATAAATCATAATTAAGCGTATTTCAATCAAATAGTAGGACACATGAAATCTAATAAAAAATTTACAGGAACGTAGAATTTTTAAATAGAATTCTTTTGAAGTATTTGAGTTAAGGGATATGTATATATATATATATATGTATGTATCTATATATATATATATATGTACTCACGTGTTTTGTGAAGAGGCGAGGTGCAACATTAAGAAGCTTTGGAGAAGTAATTCCTTTGTTAGAATTGATGCAGATTGGTGTGTAGATGCTATATATATCGATTTCAGAGTAAGCTTCTAAGAAGTCTCTGACATGGATTGCACAATTTGCTTCTGCTTGCTTATCTACATTTTTAGAATCACATTCCTTCACTATGCTATTGTAGAGCTTGTCTGAGATTATGGCGTGGCTCCATGCATACTCAAATATTCCATTGCTATCTGTTTCCTCGTTGATCACAGCATTTCCAATCTTTTTGTTTTTCAATCACAATCACAGATTTTCGTTAGGAGATCGAATAATTAATTAATTATAGCTTTTGCATGGCTAAAATATAAATGTTTTTGAAATACGTACTACTATATATAAGATCACTTTAATCTACGTATAAGGTTAAATGGATGAATAATAAACTTACCATGAAACCTTTGAGATTGATGAATGAATCTTTGTTGGCTCCGTTGTTTCTCTCATAAATGAGGTCAGCAAGTTGAGGAACATAATGACCTTGAATAATATATATGGAAAGAAAAATGCAACAAAGGAATAATTAATTTGATTAAAATGATAATTTGAGGTTAAAGGAAATAATCATGAATGGATGAAAGAATACCGAGACGTTAATAACCGATGCCAAGTTTCTCTAATATCAACTACCCTATCTTCATTAATTACTTAAAAAATGTAATAATAATATCGTATGTATATGTTATATATATATATATATTACCTGCATAGCTCTCCCCAGCCAGATAGAAATCATGAGACCTGAAGCTTGGAAACCTTTTAAACCATCCAATCAAGAAAGCGTAGGAATCTTCAGCGGTGACTCTATCACCAAGCTCATGCAAATCCTTTGAGTTGTTTGTGTATGAAAACCCTACACCCACTGGTGCCTCAAGGAACAACATGTTTGCGGCTGAAGATCATTGTCACAAAGTTCAAAAGATAAAAATTTAGGAACAAGGCCAAAAATATACAGGATAATATTGTTTGAAATTACCTATATTTATATCGATGAAAGATAACCGTTTGGTTCATAGGTTTGAATAAATATTTAAATTTTGTGAGAAAAAATATTGTAACAAAAAAATTTAAACAGTAATTTAAATTTATAAAACAAACGGGAGCGTATATGATTATCAGAGTAGTACTGAAAGATAAATGAAGTTCACCAGCTATAGGCAGTACTTGCCTTTGTTCCAGGAGAATTTGTTGAGAATTAGGCTTCCATTGCCTCGGACAAGAAATGGGCCAAGTTCTTGTGCAGCTCCGTAGGCTATGGATGAGCATCCAGGTCCTGAAAATTTAATTTAATTTGAATTTTTAAGTGATCAATTCCAACTCATGATCCTGTACGTTCTATAGTATAACTACACATTAATTAACTACATTAGTACTTGTCAACATTATTTAAGCAGTGATTTTGTAGTCCAATTATTGCAATAGTATTAATAGATGTATTTATACCCGATCGTCCTATTCTTTGCCTATATAATATTCAAAGAGTCTAACATAGAATATTAGCATGTCACCAAGAGGGAGAAATTAAGAAAAGATAAAGTTAAAAAAAAATGTGAGGGATCTAAAAAAAACATATGCATCTTGATATATGCCAGTATAACATTGTTGACAAGTGTCGGATCTTAAAAATTGTGACAGAGTCATAAATATGAGAGTCAAATAGTCTGACAAATGTAATTTTTTCTCATATGTTTGTGTAACATCAATCATAAATGTGTCTAATACTTAATTTATTTAAGTGTAATACTAACATCAATCATAAATGTGTCTAATACTTAATTTATTTAAGTGTAATACTAACATCAATCATAAATGTGTCTAATACTTAATTTATTTAAGTGTAATACTAATATTACATGTGTGAATTATATTTATTGAATATTATACTAAAATAAATTAAGTTTTACATACATGTACGAAAAATTTTACACAAATATATAAAAAAATTATACATGCCTGACTGATTTGAATGATGTACTTAAGACAATTCCATAATTTTTTTTATCAATGCATGGAATTCGTGAGAGTTGGACTGGGTCCGACTCTGACATATGTTGTGGCTTTTTATGGCAGACATGTTCTGGCACAAGATTGGCTCGTAAGGTTGAGACGAAGTAAATTATTTATTGGGACTATTCACCAAAAATTAAAAAAGAAAAATATTAATGCAAAAAGTCTAAAGTCACCATTATCTTCATGCTAAAAGCAAATGACAGTGTGCATCGTTGAAAGTGTCACGGATGATCAAATTATTGTTAAGTAAATTTTTTGTGGCGTTACTGTTGGTTAGTCACCGTGATCAACGGCTGCTATATGATGAGTACTGATCATAACATGTGATCTAAATCGATCAAAAAACATGTGGCCCACAACCTTTGACAAAATTGAAAGTTGGTGGTACTAATGATTATCAGTTGTCAAATTTAAAAGAGTAATGTTATTAAACACCGGTAGTATTCAGCACTATTAATTAATAGAATATGAGTCTTAGAATAAAATTTACAGATGAAGTTCATTTTCTATTAGTGATAATACTTAGTGATAGTGATTTTTCATCACGTTGTTTCTCAGTTACCAAATCAATTATTAAATTCCTTTTTTCCCTGAAAGTGAAACGTAGCTTGGTTAAGGTAAAAAAAGAGTTGCAAAAAACAAAAAAGAGAACAAAGAGTTGACAACACCACATCATCTTAAATTTCAGCCAAAAAAAAAATGAAGATAGAAAATCTGTAGTGGTCAGTCGTAGTTAGAGAACGAAGGGCTTTATTTCTTTCTTTTGTTTTATTTTATTTTATTTTTATTTTTATTTTTCACTTTAAAAGAAAAAAAGAAACGAAGGGCTTTTCTGCGAGTGTGTGAAAGACATATAGGGCTTGTTCAGTTATATTTTTAAATTATGGTGACTTAAGTACTTAGATCTTAAGTTGAATTTGAGTTCTAACTTGAATGTAACTTAAGTTTGCATTTAGTTGTGTACATTTGAGTTGTGATTTGAGATGAGAATCTTTTTGAGTTTGTGTTTGGATGGGTCAAAATTTGAGTTTATATTTAGATATTATTTTAATAAAAACTCAATGATGATGAAAAATTTAATAGGGTATATGGGTGGAGTTTTATCGTCTCTTCGTTGTAAAAGCATAAAAAAGAATCATCTCAATCAGAATTAAAACGAAAAAAGTATAACGTTTTTAAGAATAATAATAGAAAAAATATTGTTCATTAACTTGAGTTTCAATTTAGAAACTTTAGTTTAAGGAGAAACTTAAACTCATATTTTAACCACAAACTCAAGTTCAAACTCAAATTTTACAAAAGAATATGAACTTAAATAAAGTTGTAATTTGAGTTCAAATTTTTTTAAAATTTGAGTGCAAACGAACAAACCAATAATTGCTTATGAGCCATTACTGTGGCGCAGTAGGTAGGGGATCCCAACTCTAGCTAGAAGAGAACCGTTGATTGCTTAGTACTACTATTTTCTTTATTATTTTTTCTTCATCTTGTTTTTTTTTTTTTTTTTTTGCAAGTGAAAGTACATAAAGCGCAGGGAGAAGAATTCACTTTTTTTTATACTTTTACTGCAAATTTTAAATTACACACACAATAGGTTATATATAGCACAATCTACTCTTTGATCTTTAATCATGTTATTGTATTAATGCAAAATGATAAAGAAGATGGAGAAATTTGTAAATATTCTTGTAAAACCCACCGAAGGGTTTATCTGTAAGAGAGTGAGAATTAGGCTACGCCGCCATGGCTACTGTGGAGTTTGGTGCATGGTAGGTAATAAATGGATGTGCCAATTCTAAATGACATTATTATAATAGATAAGCATTTTGTTGCTTAATTAATGTACTTTTTTTTTTTTTTTCAATTTTCTCATTTAGAAACAACAACAGGGAAAGTAACAAAGACTAGTCTAAAGAGAGTTCACTTTTACTTTATTATTATTATTATTTATTATTATTATTATTATTATTATTATTTTGTAAAACATACCATATCATCTCTTTCATCTTTTCACATATCACATCCATAAAATTAAAAAAAAAAAAAAAACAAACAAACAAACTAAGAAATGGTAAAGAAGAAATATAGATAGAGAAATTAAGAAGAAGCAAAACTAAATATTCATAGAGGGAGCATATATTAATTAAAGAAGAGAAAAGAGATAAATAAAATTGCACCTCCATTGAGCCAAAGAACGAGAGGTTTGTGGGGAGAGTTTTGTTGGGCGTGAAAGAACCAGTAGAACAAAGCCTTGTGACCTTTAATAGGGTCAAGTTTGATGTAGCCAGAGTAGTGCCGGAACTTCACCGGCGGTTGTCCCGGCAAGTCTTTCACTCTGTCAGCTTCTCTTTGCGCTTCTTCTTCATGATCCTCAAACACTTGTCTTCCGGCGGTGACTAAACTGCCGGAGATTAACAAACAGCAGTAAAGAAACATGAATAGTTTCCATACTAGGGCCATAACAATAAAAATCCAAGTTTGATATGTATGAAAACAAAACGTTAAAAGACAATGTAAATGCTCTCTCTGATTCCAGAAGAGAAGAGAGAAGACAGAGAGAGTTTGAAAGCTAACTCCGAGGAGTGTGAGAGCTAGCTATATACAAATTACAAGGACGTGGGGACAATATGATGTGAAATTTATTATTATTGTTATTAGCTTTATTTTGGCGAATGTGGGACATCATTAAAACGACTGGACCTCTTTCTTGCTACTACTGTCTCTTTCTTCTTTTTTTTTCTTCTTTTTTTTTTCTTTTGTAAGAGTTCACGCTCCTTCAATTAGTTTACCATCGGTCGGTGAAGAATGGCCCACGGAGAAGAAAGAAAAAAAAAAACTGAAATTACCTAATTGATATATTTAATTAAAAATATATTAATAAAAAATAAGAAATAAAAATCTATATTCATGCACTCTAAAAGAGTATATATCTTATTTCTCTAAAAAAATTAACAAAGATACAAATAGAAGCCCTTTAAAAAAATGTTTAGCTATATCGTATTAACTTTTAGTTCTCTCAAAGTATTTCAGCAAAAAATATATATATATATCTCAAAGTATAAAGGTATATTTGGGCTAACTGCGCTTTTCAATATTACACTATTTTCAGAATAAAAAAAATCAAATTATATAGAAATTGTCTTAAGTTAGTATGCATGTGTAATAATATTTGTACGTATACACTCAGTTTTTACGCATGGACATACGCAAAAAAAAAAAAAAAAAAAAAAAAAAGTACGAACGAGTGATATTACATGTTCGTTAAAAAAAAAAAGCACATATACAGAAAATAATGAGGCAGCTCAATGTTGTCTAAATTGGAGTTGGGTGTGGATAGTTCAAGAGCATGCGATTTGTGACCGAATTACAACACATTTTCCAAACTTACTTGTGGCAACCTTCCAGCGGCCCAACGGCCTATAACGCTAGTCATTACTTCATGTACTAGTACTAGAAAGTAAGCCCACAACCCAAAGCGGCGAAGAACAAATAAAATTTGCTACAAATGCCGGCTAACGGCCTTATTCCTGCATGTAAGAACTTAGTAATGGAGAAGGTGATAGCCGATTTTTTTTTTTCCCTCCAAAAAAGGGTTTCGTAAAAATCTGCCTAAAAGACATTAATAAGCAATGCCACTAGTTATAAGAGAACCAAATCAGTGCTCACAACTACCACTCCCTCCAGCAAAGTCTACTCCCAATGACTCAAATATTGTTGGGAAGACACCACATGCGAAACTGACTAAACACATTTTAAGAGCCCAACTTGACCCAAAAGGTTAACCTATTAAGTCTTGAATCATATGTATATAAATCACTTCACATTCTCATCCACTTTTCATGTGAGACAATACACATGCATTTTTCTCAACAAATATGAACCTGTTGAAATTTATTGCTTTTTTTTAATAACTCAAGTACAACATGACTACAGAATATGACGCTTACATATTTCTACTTGTAAAACTCACTAATTACAGAAGAAACACTAATAACTTTTAGAAAAAGCAATAATAATAATAATAATAATAATAATAATAATAATAATAATAGAAACAACGTAAATAATCAAGAAAATGGTCTAACAATTATTCCACATCTAACTCAATTTTAGAGCATAGTGTTCAGATTCTCTCAAGTTCTAAAAATGATAAACAAAAAGAAAAAAAACAAAACAAAACTTGAACGACAACGGACAAGAAAATGTTCATAGAAATTACTATCGTACATCTTCATGTTTTCTAATCTCAACACTTAAGCTATCAAACCCAAAAGTACTTGTACTTGTAGAATTACTGCCATGGATGCCTTGAACCCCGGATGTTTTTAGAAAGTGTTCGGTCTCTCCCGAACTTAAATTGTGATCATCTTTTTCCCATGGATGAATCCTCGCCTTCTCTTTAAGTGCCTCTAACTCGATTGCCACTTCCTTCATAGTAGGTCTGTCCTCTCCTCTCACTCTTAAGCAACTTTTTGCAACATTAGCAACCACTTTTAGCTGCTCAACAATATTTTCATTATTGACAAGATTCTCGTCAAGAATCCGGAGTAGTTGATGATCCTGTTTCATAGACGAGACAAAGTACGTGGCCAAGTTCCTATCACATTCCACCCTTTGAAAAGACAATGCCTTTTGACTAGTTAATATCTCTGCCAAGACCACTCCAAAGCTATAAACATCACTCTTTTCTGTTAGTTGGCTAGTATGAAAATATTCAGGATCTAAATAACCGAGTGTTCCTTGCACTAAAGTGGTTAATTGAGTTTGATCAAGAGGAACCAACCTGGAAGCTCCGAAATCCGAAACTTTCGCGTTGTAATTCTCATCCAATAGTATGTTTGCGGTCTTGATGTCTCTGTGTATGATTGGCATAGAAGTCGAAGAGTGCAAGTACGCAATTGCACCGGCGGTTTCTGCTGCTATTTTGAGACGCATTTCCCACGAAAGTTGGAAATATTGGCCTCTTGTGTCATGAATGTGCTCAAAAAGAGTTCCATTAGTAATGAACTCGTAAACTAACAATGGAACTTCAGTTTCCAAGCAACAACCTAGGAGTTTGACCACATTCCGATGGTTTATCTGAGAGAGTACTTTGACCTCGTTGATGAATTGCTCTATTTGGCTTTGATTACCAATTTTAGACTTTTTAATAGCAACAACCTTGTTATCTGCCAATACTCCTTCGTAAACTGTTCCATAACCTCCTTGGCCAAGTACTCTTTTTACGTCATAGTTATTGGTGGCCTTATTCAGCTCATCTGCGGTGAAAATCTTGGTCATCCCTGTGGACCCCCTATCAGTACTAGGGAGTTGTTGCAAAAGTAACCCACCATTTTGTTCAAAGAATTTCTGTTTAAGTTTGATGAGTCTTCTTTTCTTCAAACCCCAGTAAACCCAAGTGCCTCCCACAAGCAATGCCAACAGACATATGCATATTACTGTACAATAAAAGTTCGAAAAATTTTCAGCACAAAAGGTTAAAGTCATGAGATCGAGGAGGAAAATCTCGCATGATCTGCTGGTCAAATTTATTTAATATAAATTATTAGAAGTGAAAAAAAAAATCCAAAAGAATGAGTATCAAATATTTTTATGGAATAAAAATTCAAATCTGTCTTTTGTTTTATTTAAATTTTTGTTCTATCCTATATATATATCTTTTCATGAATGTTATTGAAACCCCTAAATTGACACTAGCGTATTTTGGTCCTTTCAAAAACTTGTTTTCAGTGAATGAAAAGTGGAGGATTTAGCACCATTCATAAAACGTAAGAGATGACCTCATTTAAATTTGTTGTGACATATAAAATATGACATTGGTCTTTGGTTCATACGCTGAACTTGCAACGATGAGATGACTTGTGTGGTAGCAAATCATTGACTATGACCAAAAGATAAGTCCTTATACAGATACTCTGCAAGCCCGTATTTCTGAGAGCTAAATAGTATTACGTGCTAATTTTATAATTAAGTTCTATTCATTCAACTGATTTGAATTTAAAATTTAAGTTTTATTACAGTAAAAAGCTCTTAGAAATAATTATATTTAACTTTTTTACTACAGTAAAAAGCTCTCACATACAACTACATCTCAACTCGAATTAAAAACTCAAATCAGCAAACTAAACGGGTCCTTAGTAGCATATATCAACTAATTAAGTTGGCCCACTAAAGTTAAATAAAAATTAGGAAAATAATATAAATATCTTTTAAAGTGTACGAGTCTCGATTTTTATCTTTCATTCTTGATTAATATCTTTTTAGTCAAATAACCATATTAATCAAAATAGTATTAATAAAAAATAAATGGTAAAAATCAAGATCCATAGGTAAATGCAGTAGTTCTTTCATAAAAAATAAAAAAAATAAAAAAAAAAGATTAGCACCTACTAATTTTACTTATTAGATATATATTAATATGACTAGGATATATAATATGGAAGCTTACATATCGCAATGTAAAATTTTTCTGCAGAGTTATCCTTGCCACCGTCTATCGGTACGCAACCTGTTCCATTTGTCCTCTCGTCCTTTTTGTATCCCTTGAAACAAGAGCAGTTAAAGCTTCCGAGCAAGTTGACGCATTTACTTGTAGTAGTGTTGCACGGATTTGGAGTACTTTTGCACTCATCGACATCTACATTTAACGGACGACTTCTCAATCGTTACATTTTCACAGTGGTTCTTATTAAATATAAAAATGTAATATTGTTAGGTGATAAGATTAATATAATTTTATTAGTTACTACGGATTTTTTTTGTCAATTATTTAATTTTATTTTATGACCCTCATATTAATATTTTACAATTAAAACAACCAAACTCACCAACGAATAAATATTGAGTAACCATTTAAATTATACCCTACATGTTTGTGTGTGTATATATGGAATATCAATGTTATCTTTTTTTTCTTTTGGTAAAAAAGCATTTATATATATATATATAATGTATTCCTAGCATTCTTAGTTAGATAAACTTTAGCAAACGTTAGATAAGATAAAAGTAAAATGCAAGAGTTCTTTGATAGGGTATATCAAAATTCAATCCTATTGCTCTATGCTGGGCTATTAGATTTTCATAACGGGAAAAGGAGACAGTCTCGATTTTTTACCTCTTACTTTTAATTAATATCTTTCTAGTCAAATAACTGTATTAATTAAAAGGTATTAATAATGAATAAATAATATAAATCAAAACTTATGCACTCTTAAAAGTACGTAAGTTTTCATAGCGGTTACTCATCAAATATAGAAATATGATAATGTGGTAAAATAAAAATGTAATTTCATTGTAATAAATTTTTTGTCAACTACTCAATTTTGTTTTACACCCATTAAGTAAATATCTTACTATTAAAACATCGTTGGTGTTCGTTTTAATAAAATAAACAAGTTTAATTTATTACCTTGACAACCATGGGGGAGATAACGGTTCCCTTGAAAACCATCGGGGCACTTGCAGCGATACCAACCAACTGGGTTAGTTGAGTCCAAGCAGTGACTGTTGCTCGCGAGGCAGGCATATGAACCCGTCAGGTTTTTCATGGCTTCTTTGCACGTGAGATTCGCAATAGCCCAGTCAAGCACCACAGGAAAGACGTCCTTCTGTAAGCGTTTAAGATCCGACCACGAGAAGTTGTAAACGCCGTCTTCCGCCACAAAGGCATAACCACACGGATTATCTTCATGAGTCAACAAACTGTAGTTGGACAAAGACCCAATCCGAACACCAATACCGTAGTCCACTACTCCTCCCGGGATATTCATCTGGCAACACCCAATTCCAGAGCAAGACCCGTTAACGGGGTCTTTTCCAATCTCGTCACAAAATGTAAAACATGCAGTTGCGTAGGTCTTTCCCGTTCGACCCGCTACTGTGCCGAACGTGTCGCAGCCGACGGCGGTGAACTTGTTGCGCGTGCTCAAGGGAAAAGTAGAATTTGTAATCGTATAATATTCAGAATAATGGACCGCGTATCCCGAGAGGTTTCTCGGTGGTTCGCTGTAGCAATGGCGGGAGATGAAGCCCGCCGCGCGCAATTCCCCGCTCTCCAAAGATATGTTGAGGATAGAAACGTTGCTGTTGGGGAAAAATGGTTGAGAGCTGTTAAGACTAGTAATGGTGTTGTTTGGAGTTTGGTTACAAGTGATGAGAAAGGACTTATCGTAGTAACACTCAGGAGAGGTACCAAATGGATAGGGAATGCTAACGGAGCCGCAGCTATTTGGACAGCCCGGCTTGGCAATATTCATCATGGGTTGTTGATGATCATCAGATGAAGTTGCTTTTGTGGCTAATAATACTATTATTGCTGCTGCTGCTACTACTACTAATTGTCGCTGGAGATGCAATGTTAATTCATGCACATTCTCCATAATGGGCTTTTCTTATATAATTTGACTAGTGCTTTCGTGGTGTAATGGATATCAAGTACTGGGTTCCGAATTCTTGAGGACCTTTTTAAAGGCAATTACTAGTCACATAATGCTAATTTGAAGATTAATGCCTTGAGTCCCACTGGCTAGTAGGACAACAAACTAATGTGGGTCCCACCTCAAAAGGCACCAATTTCCTGGAATCTCTCTCTATATATATATATATATACATATATATATAAGTTATAAGATTAAATGTTGTGTTTTGTCATGTATTGGAGGAATGAGCTACGAAAATGCCATGAAGGGTAAGCGCTTGTTGTTAAAATAAAAGAAATTAAGGGACTAAACAAAGACAGGTCTCGTTACAAGTAAACGATACATATGATAATTTTCGTGTTACATTTGGAGCCTTTAAAAAGAATATTCACCTATTTCTAAAACAGTAACGTACGCCAATGTACTTATCTACTTAGGAGTAGATTTTGTGGCTGATATCAAAACCAAGAATTTTCTTATAACCCATTCCTCACATCACTTATTACTTGATTTAGATGTACGGGAAAAACTGACAATCATAACAGAGACAACAATAACTATAATTCAATTTTAATTCCAACTTTGACAATTATATATATATATATATATATATATATACACTAGCGTCAAATATT